>NW_027175843.1:17812839-18050339 GCF_023055335.1 Clinocottus analis
GTGTGCCGATGTCCATGAGGCAAGTCGAGGATCTCAATATGTCAACATGTCAACATGTCAACATGTCAGCATGTCAGCGTGGCGTCAGAGCCGCAGAGGACCAGGATGCATCACTTCACACATGACCTCAGTCGAGGTGAAGGAGAAGAGCATTTTCTGCAGTTTGTTTAAAAAGTTAAAATCTCTTTGAAAGAAACATTTACCACAATCCAGTATTTTTTAATCCACCGTGCTGCTCATAAGTATGTCCTTCATATTATTGTTCCCACAAAGATTGGAAACAATAAACACATCCTTTGCTTCCATGCAGTGACGAGCTGCTGTCAAGCTGTGGAGCAGTTGAGCTACAAATTCATTCATCAAAAAGAGAGTTTAGAGAGTTGACTGAGAAGTTGAGTTGATGGTCGAGCTTGTCCGTCATAACCACTTCAACTTCTACTGATGCATGAACGAGTATCTATAGGAGAAGATATACTTTGGTTTCCAGACTTGGATTAAGTAGATTAAGTATTATTTTCATGGCATTAAGTTGGTTTCATAATATCTGCTGTTTAAGATCAATTTAAGGAGATTTGGAAGAAGAGGTCAAACTACTGCACGTTAAAAAAAAATACATCATGTAGAATCAAACAAACAGATAATTAATTTTCTCATTTCCTTTCTCGTCTATTCATCTCACAAAGTTATGAGGTATTTTAATCCTTAAATTCTAAAATCAATCAATGAATTCACATGTGGACAACACAGTGAAAACTGCCCGTTTTAATTCATTAGAGGCCGTAAATAAAGACGTTTTAGTTCCAACCAGAGATTTCTTGGACCGTTTTTCTCAAAAACAAAGCGACAAAAATGTCAAAAAAACAGTTGATTAATATTCTGTTGATCGTCTAATCTCTGAATCTGCTCGCCGCAGCCGCTGACACAGCTCTCAGATTTCATTACAGCGTCTTCAGTCTCGCTTTCTGGCCTGAATTCCTCTGCGAAGTCGCTCCCACGAGACACAACTCCGCTCTTTATTGGCACCAAAGCCTCCTGATGCCGTCAAATCAAAACAAAGCAGAGCTAATGGAAGGATGGAGAACAACAGAGGAAGCTATACAGTGAGATGGAGGCATTGTGGTGCTAATGCAGGTCAGAATCACCCGGGTTTATATAAGGAATGAAAGAGGGGACTCCTACTGTGTTCATCACCCTGCAGCCAAACCCCTCCTCCTCCTCTTCCTCCTCCTCTTCCTCCCCCGAGCTGCAGCTACCTGCCTCCGCGCTGCGAGGCCGGTGGACGTGGAGCAGAACGAGTCGATGGAAACGTGAGCACCGACAACCATCACTGAATCCACGACAATAAGAGCGCCGGACTCAGCCGAGGGAAAAGCCATCCCGTGAAGTTATCGCATTCAAATTGAGCTTTTCACTCTCAAAGCACACAAATGGAAGCGAGCAAACGTAAAAAAAAAAAAAAAAGAAGACAAAAGGCCTGAAAGTTAATCTAATGCTTAAACTAGTTGTTCCCTCGGGACCGCGGTGTCCTTTATAGTCTCAATAAAACTGAGTTGGACACAACAGGATCGATGATTCAGCTGTTAGAGCGGCGTTGCAAAGGCTTTACGGTTCATCCTCTGGGGACCATAAAAGCAATATAGTTGCTCAGATATTTGTCTGGATTGTTGCCCGACTCACCAACACAGCCGTGGCTGCAGGCCGCTGTAGTTTGCATCGGGGAGGCTGCGTTTCTCCATCTCTGTCAAGCTTCCCTGTGGGATTTGAACTTTTCTCTTAAAACTCCCTTTTTTCTTCTTCTTTTCTCTTCACACAACTTTTTCCGTCACGTTTCGCGCTCCGCTCGTCGCCTCTCCTCCTCCCCCCCCCCCCCCCCCCCCCTCGCGATGACGGCTCGGCCTGCCTTCGTGTGTGGCCGCTGGGAGCCGCAGATATAAATACTTTCACACGCACATGTGGTCGGATGACGCGTCGTACCCGACCGGCCTTCGTGACGATCGTTTGGGATATTCGGGAGCGCTTGTTGCCGACACACTGAAACATCTTTTTGTTTTGTGGAATAAGATTTCTCACTTTGTTATTGAAGAGAAAACTAATTTTGAACAGCCGACAGGGCCTCCGAAGATACTTGTTTTGATGCTTTCCAGTTTGATCAGATCAGTGGCTCCTTCTGGCTCCTTCTGGCTCCTTCTGGCTCCTTCTGGCTCCTGTAAACTCTAAAACGGTCTTTACAGTAACGACAGGGGGATGTCTGAAAATAACTGGTTTGTTCTTCGTGCCATCCGACCGCATCTGGAGATAAAAGTGTTTATAGTTTAAAGCTGCTCTGGATGTCCACACTCCAAGGCGGGAGGGGGGCGGAGTCAGCGGTCAAACTTGATCATTACTTCACGTTGGATCGCCTGTTTTTAGAACTGGCAGCGTGTGTGTGTGTGTGTGTGTGTGTGTGTGTGTGTGTGTGTGTGTGTGTGTGTGTGTGTGTGTGTGAGAGGGAAACAAGATCTGATGAAGTACACTGGGAGAAGCAGTATCAAATACACTTCTGCTGACTTTCCTTCTCTTTATTTCTCTGGTTATTGTCCCTTCATGTCTCAGTGTTATTAGCAGAAACTCTGTTATTCTCCATGTGGTGCAACACATGTGATGGTAAACTTTGCTTTTCTCAAGGACTCCGGTGTAATGTGATACGATTTGAAGGAAAAACTACAATAAAAACAAGCTGAGACTCCGCCTCTCTCCTCATACCTGAGAGGTGTTCAGGCCCGGCTGAGCCCAGCTGGTTCCTTGAGGCAGGTACACATGAGCCCGGTGTTTGCACACCTGGAGAGCCTGTTGGCTCAGAGATAAACCTGTGGAAACATGCAGGAATGCTGGGAAAGCCCAGTGTTTACACCCTCTCCGAACGACCTCACCCTGCAGGGGCATGTGTGAAAAGCTCCCACGCAGTTTCTTAATATACACTTTACTACATTATTGTTATTTATGCAACAAGAATCAACATGAGACTTATTAAAAGCTGTAATGAGTATCAGGACATCACGTTAAAACTTCTTCATTCTGTCTTATCAATATGACCTGACTGAAATAAAATGTTTTTTTGCTCCGAGCACCAAAATAAAACTCATGTCCTGGTGTCGCTGTGCTGTAACTCGCACAGATTAGTGTCATTAATCCTGTGTTTCTCCTAAATAGGTGAAATAGGAGACATAAAAGAGTATTCAAACAGTTAGCGGGGTGTTTGCGGGCTTCATTTCACATTCAAATCTTTTCTCCACAGCATCATTTTTACACGCAAAATGAAAGAAAAGACATTTCTGTTCAACAAGTTGCCACATGTCGCACGCGTTAATGTGTGTTTTCACCCCCCCCGGGCGGCTACATGGGCGAAGGAAGAAGACAAACATCAAGCGAAGGGCTTGCAGTTAGCCCAGCTCTTCATGTCTGACACAGTTCAACCAGCCAAGCGGTGGGATTTTCAGCCCCGCAGCTGCTTCGTGTCCCCGGGAGGCTGCAGGGAGTTTGGATGGAAATCAGACATCACTGCCAGTGATTCATTTCACACCAGCCCTTCCCCAAATCCTCCCCCATCTCGCTCCGTTTCTGTCTCTTTCCCTGCCGTCGACCTCCCGACCTCCGTCTTTCCATCCTCCCCTCTCTCTCTCTCTCTCGCTCTTACTGTAATCCACGGCGGTAATGGTTTCAGGTTTTAGGTTTCCATGGAGTTTGGTTACATGTCCCCTTATTCTCTTTGGCTCAGACTATATTTAGGCCTTTTGCAGATAAAATGTTCGCTGGGTTTTCAGACCAGCTCGTGGTCACGAGGAGAGACGGTGTTTACGAGCTAAACACCCAAAGAGAAAAAGATCAGGTTGAGAGAAAATTATACGGTCAGTTCACCCGAGTCACAACATAATACATCACTATATCTCTCTCTTTAGTTTAATTTGCGTGTGTTGTTTAAAGGATTCGTCTCAGATTTCTGGTTGTCTCGTCGTGGAGGAGTGAAAACTTGACTTTGTTCATTTCATATTTCACAATAACGAGGACTTGTTAATTAATTAACGTGAGACTTGACTTGAAATTGCATTTATTATCTTAAGATTTAATTTGGACTTGTTTTGTGTAACGACAAACACAACTCACACTTAATTCTAGGTAAAGATTTGACTTGTTCTTTTCTTTTTTAACTGAATAACTTGTCTTGATTAACTTGAGACTCATTGATTCACAGTATACTGACTTAATTAACTTCAGACCCGATGAGAACTTCTTACTTAACTTCTTACTTAGTGAGACTTGACTTTACTTCTCTTGAAGATGTTGCTTGGAGTGGAACGATAAATAATTGATTACCGTCATCAGCGGCTGTTTCCGGTGTGTATTTTCCAGAAACACTTCTCTGCCTGCACCTCTGGGCTCCAGGATAATTATTATCTGCCAGAGCCGTGACCCTCGCTGCGCTATACATCCATTATGCATTAATCGGTTACTCTCGGTTCATCACACCCCGTTTCACATAGACGGCCTGTGTCCCATTTGCCGCGTTGTTTGAGTCGCCGAGTGCGAAATGTTCGAATCAAAGCAGCGTCTGACATGATTATCAAACCCTCCCTTCTCCTGGATGTGCGATATGAACACAGTGTCTGGACAAGCAAGGCATCATGGGATAGCGAAGGCATCATGGGACAGCGGAGACAGTCTCAGCGGAGCAGATGTGTGATTGGTGGCGACAGGGCGGTTTGTGTGGGAGAAAATGAGGGCTGGCAGCACTAATAGTGGCTCTTTTTCATCTTGCTGCTCTGTTCAGCGCTCTGCCGAATGCTTATTACCGCTGATGTCTCCAGCGAAAAAAAAAAAAAAGGTGGAATTATGCGGTTTGCTCTCCTGCTTTTTAAATGTATCTCCCTTCAGCATGAACAAAATAACAGGTGGTTAAAAACAGAACAAAATAGCACACTGAAAGATTTGATTTAGAATGTTTTAAAAAAAGAAGTAATTGCAGCATTTAACTGACTCGGGCGCAGTTTTAATTGTATGTTGTTTTGAAGAGTTTTACAGGAACGTAAAGTTGCGTGTCATCGCCAGAACATAATGTTTAAAAGACAAAGATATGATATGATCTGTGTCCATAAATAAAGGTCCAGCAGATGGTTAGCTTAATTTAGCTAGCATCAGGTGGGTACTGCTAGCATAGCCAACCGGAGGTGGAATAAATACATCCTCTCTGATTTACAAGCTGCCGCGCGTTAGCTAATAAGCTAAAGTTGCGTATCTGTGCAAGACTCAGCTGTTTTGTTTGAAACTAGACACAACTTTCCTGCTCTTGCTATAAGAATGACCTCCTCTTCTCTTGACAAAAAGTGATGACGAAAACTGTAGCGTTAGCATTGTAATTTAATAGACGGGTAGCCGTTTGACCCGCTGGTGACATTTGAGGCATTGTCCTGCCATTAGCAGAGTGGATTCATCCTCTGGGCACCACAAATGTTTATGACATCAATAATGGAAGTTGTCGAGATATCTCCGTCTGGACCAAAGTGGAGGGACAGACAGATGTCGTCATCCTTAAAACCGCCTCGTTAGAGTGGCTAAAAACAAAATCTTCATAGAAATCTTTAGTGCACATGGTCCTCGGGGGGATAATCCGTGATGATACCATCATCTTCACCAGCAATACAAAAAAATACTCTTCCACGGGATATTGCGTAATCTAATATGGAAGGTTAAAGTTGATTAAATTCCCGCTCCACAGAAGATGAACTGATATTAATGGACCCATGGCGCTTATTTCATATTGCACCACTCTCAAAACCAACCTCATGTTTTTCGCAACGACAAAACCTTTTTTTTTTTTGATAGATACTGCAAATGCCCATTACTGATGTGCACTTTCTGCCGTGTTGGTTTGAGGCAGCACAGGCCGCCTGCGCTGTCTGATGCAAAACAACTGACACAGAACAACCAGGACAGCTGCGTCCTCCTACACTTTGTATTAACACTCAAGGGAAAGTTTTTGTAAGTGTGGCGTGGCGTCGTCGCCGCACACAAACACCGAACACTAACCAGTTATCTCTCATGACGGACCTCATCAAACTTTACAGACAGGAACTGTGGCGCTGAATGAAGACGTCTTTTTTTTCTGATTTCTGTGCGACTGTTTGATTTCTTCCCCCGTAACGAAGCCTCTCCGTCATACTTTAACGGCATTAAGAGAATCAGTAACTCCACATGTACTAGTGTATATTTGTTGTATGCATGGAGACATTACTTGTCCATCAACATATGTTCATGTATATAGATATATCTTTTAGATCTTTAAGTGAAATGAGCATAATTTTGCATTGGCGAACTTTAAGGCTCCGTGCGGCTCAACTTCAACCATCCAAAGTATTCTTGCAATTACTCTCCTTGTTATTTAGGTCCGTAATCAAATACCAGTGCGGCTCTGCTCTAGTCCTCCACATAAACATCAACCTATCTATAGGATGAGAGGAATATTTCCGGCATGCGAGGGTCTGTGAGCGTCTCCGGCCTCCTGAATATGTGCTTGTCCATCATCAACATGACCTCCCCCCCCTCTGCCAAGGCCAATCAAAACATCAGACGACAGCTGGCGGCAGCCATTCCTGGCGTGTCTGAGCAGGCTGTGTGCACCCTTGAGGAGAGCGCTGCGCCGCTCGAGCGGCGATGGGTGGGTGATTTCGGAGAGGGGGGGAGGAGGGGCGACGCGATTCTGCATCGCTCCGATCAAAAATGCGAGAGCCTGCGTTGCCGTCTGACTGTCGTCGTTTCATCATTTTCTTTTGAGACCAAGACGGTCCCTGATCCGGGTTGGGGGGTGACTCAGGACACAGAAGCAGGCCAGTCCTGGATTAGGAATTAGATTGCTGGATCTCCATCATCCTGGATTTCATGTTTGTGTGGATAAAAAGGCCCTCTGGCCATGTCAATTATGAAAGCACAATATTTTAATATCTTCCTTCTAAATAGGAGCAGCAGGTTTATTAAAGACTTATCTGATGCTGTGATATTTACTCTTGTCTTGTGATATATAGAATAATTAATAGATGTTTTAAATAAGTAAATGCATATTCATAACGTATCTTTGGAAACTATGCAAAATATTGACTTGTGAAACAGATTACATCTGGCATTAAATACCATCAGCAGTTCAACTATTGCCGCAATGTTACTGGATAATCCGGTCATGGCTACAAAATCACTTTTAATCTATGTTATTGGATGGTTTTCAATTTGTTTTTCAGCCGATTGGAGTCTTTGTCAATTGATGGCAACCAACAAAATGTAGTTTGAAAATATAATTATCACCCAATTGTGACGCAACACTGACCAGAAGAGACATTACTGACTTTTATTGCTTTCATTCAGAGGATGTGAATTTGGCCCCAGCTGTTTTTTTTTTATCTACAATAACAGCTCTTCAGTATTTTGGTGCAAAATAATGATTTAAAGAGTATGACGCGTTCAAATGACTTTGACCTAAATAATACATTTCAATGAATACAACTTAAATCCAGTCAAAGCATGGATAAAGCACGTGTACAATCTTGAGTATTACCTCTTCTCGGAGACATAAACAGATTTAATCCCCCCCCCCAAAAAAAACATCACCACAGTTTGGGCTGTAAAATATCTCGGTCCAGCCCACATTGAAGACATTGCTCGGGAGGTGGAGGAGTTTGTCTCTGTCATGTCTGAACATGTCTGAATACGTCTGAATAACGGGGAGATGATGAAATGCCTGTGACAGGTAATGCTTCACTCAGCTCACTAATATCCAAACGCATTCCTCCAGACCAGAAATAAAACCGTATTATCATCAATAAATCATGAGCAGTGCTTAAAAAAAATCTGTTCCTTTTTCCATACATTTAAAATAGGATAGCATGAGCTAAGATTCAATTATTAGAAGTATCATGAATCCACTGTTTTATACGGGGGCCCATTTTCGTCACACACAAAAAAAAATTAGGACCAAAAAAAAAAGAAAAAAAAAGTCGATTAATTTCTTCTTTTTTTTGTTCTAATTTTTAATTTTTTATTGCTCCTAATTATTATTTTACTTTTTATATTTTGGTCATAATTTTTTTTTTTGTGTCGGAAATGGGCTTCCATAGTTTTACAAGTAGAAACCACATGCCCTGCTTCCATTTCAACGGAAACCCCAAATGAAAGACTCGTTCACCAACTTCTTTGCATTTGTTTATGCTACTGAAACCCTGGTGAACCATTTCCTCTTCCTATTTAAACGGCTTCATCACTTGTCTTTGGAGCTGGAGAACTCAGATGTGCTATGAGTGGAGTCATCCAGCTGCGCCGCAGGGCAAAACCACTCACCATCGAAATAATGCTTTGCCTCTCTATCAACTTTTAGTTTTTTTGACACACTAAAAGAATCAGGACGCGGTAAAGCTACTCGTCTTCATAATTTGTCGCTAAATAAATAACAGGGACAAGTTCATTGGTTGAAATGGTGCCTCTCTGCGCTTTGCGGTGTGTTCTTCCAGTAAGTGTAAAGCAGGAAGCGATGAGCTGTAAACGTGTGGGCTGCAGGAGCGATTTCTCAAGAATACACGCAATTTCCCTTCAAGACTTAGTCATCTCCATCACGGGGCTGTGATGCGCTCCCTGGATCTGAAATAACACCTTCTCTTTCACAGATGTTTTCTCGGTATTATCAACTCTTTCACAACTGTGACGGTTCAAACCAGAAACAGCAGAGCTCAGGACAGCCGAACAGGTCCGGACGTGTGTGTGTGTGTGTGTGTGCGTGTGTGTGTGATCAAACGCACGTGTACTCAGCCCCTCTGTGACGTGGCCACAGCCTCTCGCATTGCACAAGTCTGCATCATCACTTTCCACCGGCAGCCAGCCGCACATGGTGCAACAATTAGTTTTCTGCAACGTCATCACCAACCCTCAGAATAGCTGGAAAGAGAGACACAAACAGCATGTGTGGAAGTGTGAAAGTGTGCAAATATGAGGCTAAACCAAACACTTTAGGGTGTGTAGTGAGACATATGGGGAACAGCTTCTGCAGCGCCGTGTGAGCACATGGATAAAGTTCTTATAAGAGCTAAAAACACATGACAAAGGGGTACTGGTATTACAAAATTTGGCAGAATGGTATATATCTGGCAGCTGGCCCAGAGATCCGTTGGTCACTGAGGATGAGAGAATGATTATATTCATATCATTAAGCTTTAGAGGGATATTTTATTACAATTCAAGCACTTAAAACCAGAAGTCGCCCATAATATTTCAGACCAATCCAGTGAGTTTATAACTTTATAACATTCTTCCATTGTAGATATAAACTCGCTTGAGCAACACAACCATTATGCCTAATAAGTGGCTTATAGTTTTATAATATTAGCTATATTATCATATCTCTATATGATACAGGATTGTATAGAAGTACAGAAAACAGTCAAACATCAGTTTTGCTTTCTATCATGTGATTTTGATTGTTGTAACAGATTGTAATAATGGGTCTGGACTCCTTTTAAAAAATTAAAAACACATTCGGGACACACGGGCGCAGAAGCAACAGCTTCTTAATTTTTTTCTCACACACATGCTGAAAGTCAGCCAACAAAACGTGCCAGCAGCAACCTGGAAGAGGACGCATGACCTCGACTGCAGGCGCACATCACAAATATAGAAATGTCAGAATATCCCTGTCAAACTAAAGCTCTGGTAGTTATCGGGGTAGTTATTGTCCCTGGAGACGGCGAGGTTAGAAGACAAAAAACAACATTAGCAACGGGTCACTGGGTTTTATAGGAAACCATAAAAGTTGTCAAAACTGGACTTGAAGCAGACAAACAGCTTGTTTTTAGCCAAATTCTGAATAAAAAAAATGCACGGGGAACATTTTCAATATTACCTCCTTAATTAAACGAAGACACGAGCGCTTCCTCCGATAGTTCAACAGAAAATCTCACTGCTGATTAAAGGGAGCAGCCATTTATTGTTGCTTTGGACAGGTCGAGGATTTACATCCTCCTCCTCCTCCTCCTCCTCCTCTTCTTCCTCCTCTGACCCCTCCACAACTACAGCACAAAGGGAGGGGGGCTCTCTTATCTCGGACCAGGGCTTGAATTGTAATGTTTTCCTGGGAAACCTCCACTCCAGTGGGAAAGGACAACAGATCCATTGTGTTGTTCCTCCACCACCGCCTCCTCCTCCTCCTCCTCCTCCTCCTCCTCCTCCTCCTCCTCCGACCCCACAACCAGGCCCCCCCGTCATGTCAGGCCTGCAAGGACTACAGCCATTGGTTGACCACCCTCCCTCCCCCCTGTGTTGTCTTGAGATTCCTCGGTCCCACCTGTAGTCGGCACACATGCAGCCGGCTCCACTGCGCCCGCGGTGAACGGCGTTCGGCCCACAGTGAGCCGGCCTCTGCGGTTCTTTCCTCCTCCTCTCTCTCTCTCTTTCTCGTTGTGGGAACAAAAGGCGGTTCCACCTGTCCCACTTCACACAATGGCTGAATGAGGCGACCTCCTCGGTGGGTGATGTTTGTTCAGCAGGTTTGCTGTAACTCTATAGCCGCCCCAGATTCAACCAAACCCTAAATCACTCTCGCTGGACTCGGTTAAGAGAGACTCGGATCCCGGAGGAAGATCACTGCTTGAACGCTCCGAGTAAAACTTGACCTGGAAACACAGAAGTGGTTCATGGCTTCAGCTCCAAAGAGCTCTTTACAACTCACAGCCGCAACTCAAACATAAACTAACATGTATTGCCACAACCAACTTTATTTATTTATTAAAATAACATCAGCCAGATGGAAAAATCTCAATAACTAATGCATGGATTGCCACGAAGTTGTGTACAGACATGTATGGTCTCCAGACGATTCATCTTTTCAACTTTTGTGATGTGACGTTGAGGGAAATGTTTCAGCACCGGCTCAGTAAATGCAATGGAATATGTGCTAAATGCTAATTAGCTAATTTTACCACTGTAACACACTAAACTAGGAAATGAACGTGGTTAGCATGTTAGCATCATTACTGCCTACAAACCTGCTAGCATGACTGGAAACGGTGTGGTTGAATCAAAGTAATTTAGTTAGAAACAATCCTCATTCAAGTATAATATCTCTTCCCCGGCCTACTTTGTCCTCAAGGAAGAAAAACAAACCAACACAAGTTTGTATGTTCCTCTTTGTTGCCCTCCATGGGCCCGGACTGTTCTGTTCGATAATACTGAACACAGTTTGTGTAGAGGAAGATGAAATGTGATGATTTTCATGCTGAAAAGATGATTAGATTGTTTTTCTTAAGACTGTTTGGTGAAAATCTTGTATTTACAGTTGAGGTGATTTCCATGCTTTCAAATAAATTGAAGGATTACGTGTTTCTGAGTGGATCAAGACCGGTTTTAAACCCTTAAACACCCTTTAAAGCTGCTTGGATGAGGTCAAAACAAGTCAAGTAAGTATTGTATCACACTTATGAAGCAACGAGTCAATAAAGTAAAGCCTCTTGTCATGCAATGGTTGCCTCTCTTGTATTTTATTACCATCTGCCTCCTCCATCACTTCAGGTTATATTTAGCTGATACAGATTTTGCCCATTTGGGTCACCGCTGTCTCCGACGCTGGAGTACTTTCTGGAAGGCTTTTTACTCTGAAACTGCAGGTATCATATGAAGGTTAGCGGGTCCTCTCCGCCCCAGACAGAGCGTGACAGGAACACACTTTGTGCATTACTCCGTCATGCCGCAGCAGTGAAAAAGGCTCTGGAAGTATTTCTGGCTTCATTGTAATAGATGCTAAAAATACAGCTCGCTCCACTTGATGGCACCTGTTTGAATACATGACTACCTGAGTTACTTTCTTTTACGAGCTTAATTTAGTTTGTAAAACTGCTTCAGGGTGCTTATTCAATTCAATATATGCACAGCGGGTTTTCAGGCAAAAGTGTGTGCAGGTCATTTTGTAAATGGGCCTTTTGTCGCAGGGCTACAGTGAGTGTGAATAAACTAAGTAGCAGGTGTTTCAAGGCCACATCAGCTTTCTGACCTATCACAGAAACTACCCCCCCCCCACCCTCCTGCAAATATTTGGGTTAGTTTGCTGCAAAATGTCACAGAGATCCTTTAATCCTTCCTCCGTAAAGTCTCAAACAAACAACTGATATCTGATATCCTGTTTGAGCGGAAGGTTTACTGATCATCTGATACTGAGAGTTTCACTCTGATCTGAGGATTGTGGTTCACCAAAAAACTTTCCTCTTCTGACATCACAGCCGAGAATTACAGGCACATCAGATTAAGACATAATTTACGTCCATTACCAAAGTGTGTGAAAACAGGAAGTAGTGTTGACTTTGAGCTCAAGCTCAACTTGGACTTTTTACGAAAAAGAAAGTCTTTTAGTTGCCTCATCATAACGTCTGTAGTTACTTTGTTTTTTTGACTTATTTGTGGAAGTCTCATAGTGCGATTTACTCACATTTGAGAGTCTGTCTCGCTCTTGTATAACAGAGAAACATTGTTTGTTGTTGTTTCTATAACAGACATACTGTTGCACTTTTTAATCTAACGTTAAATTAATTTAAAATCACACAAACTCTCTGTGATCTCACACCGACAGATTTGTTTTTGTGATTTCGGATTGAATAATTGATCCAATGATTTGAGAAGAGAGACCTTCGTCTGCAGTGACTGACAATATCACACACACACACACACACACACACACACACAAAGCATTTTCATTCAAACTCGTATCCCAAGTGTGTCAATAAAGAGCTTGCACACTCGCTGAAGAGGGAGCACATGTTGTTCTGCGTAATGGGAATATGAAATCCTAACGCGTGAGAGAGTGTGAGTGGAGAAGATCAGTCACAATAATCAGATCGGGGACGGATTAAAGCAACAAAAAGGCAGAAGCAGGCTTCCAAACGCGACAAGACCACATGAGTCTCCATTTTAATCTTTTACGCGCTCGTCCCTCCCTGCATTCTAGCACGAGCTCGCAGCCGGCAGAGTAACGGGGCTTTTGACAGGATACATTCAAGGCTCGGAGAAGATTCTTGTGAAATTTCTCAATGATTCATGGAGAGCAGCCCCTTCTATAATTCAAGGGTTTGAGGTTGTGAATGTGAAACGCCTGCTGTGAAACAAGAGGAGACTCATTTCTACCCTTGATGTGATTGGAAAAAAAATACATTGAAAATGGCAGCGAGCATTTAAGAAAGAAGCTCGAGAGATAAAACGGGGGCTGTGGATTTCACGTTGCGAAACCATAAATATCTACGATGCTTCACTGAGGAATTTGGGGCGGAAGATGCAGAAAAGGCTCCTGTACAACGTGTGTCATGCTTTGACCAAACAGTATAAACAGAAGGGACAGAGAATGTCAGTCTGAGACACAATAACATAATATGGAGCTTAAGCCACGCCCCCTCTTAAGCCACGCCCCCTCCGCTAACAGATATACAGTTATTCAGTCTTTAACAACTAAAAACATGCATGTACTTACTTTAGTATCACATTTAAGGAAAAATCACAACAAAAAAAACAAAAATCTTGAACTTGGGGAGATTATTACAGAGCAATGTGTCATTTCAGGTATTTGAGGCATACAACGAGACAAAATGCACCTCGGCAGTGTGCTATTAGTCATGTGTTAAAGAGCTAACGCGTAATGTCGCAAAGCTCTCTTCAGTGTGAATTGCTTCAAAGACACGTCTGAGCTCAGCGTCTAACATCCTAACACCCACGAGAGGATAGAAGTGCGGCTTAAGTCACCAGCAAGCTCACAATTGTAATGTTAGACAACTTTACAACATTAAACTCTTTCAAACCAGACAGCTAATTGTTGCAGTCATGTTTTTTTTTGGAAGGGCTTTGTTGAGGGATTTTCCCCTTAAATTACTGTCTCTCGTTCCTCTCTTGCTTTTCTCCATTGTAGCTTAAATTCAGTCGTTTTATTTATTTATTTTTAAAGTTATTGCCTGAAAGTTGTCTGAGAAACTGTTGACGTACACCTACAGCTCTTGGAGATGGAGATCGAGAGGGAGGTGGTGGTGGTGGTGGTGGTGGTGGTGGTGGGGGGTTCCCACAAGGCTCCAAAAGCCACCGATTAAGATGTAAGCTGATAACGAAAACGTTTAGATGACATCATACTTTCTCCAGGCTTTTTCAGCGCCCTCCCCGCCACATTCGAAGCCCCGGTGGTTGCCCTCACCACGACCGCCCTGCCCATGAGCCTTTATGCAGCACGTCCATGACAAAGAGTCACGGGATGTGTTGCTGTCGCGTTAATTCAGGAAACAAGTTGCTGTTTTATTTAAAGCTCTTCCACTGAGTCACATTGTGGCTCGCATCCTGAATCTAGTGTCACAAACGCGTCATTTATCAAGCAAAAATGCTAAATGTCCTGTGGTTCCAGCTCCTCAAATGTGAGGATGTTCTCTGTTATGTCCTAATAAACTGAATGTATGGATTTGGGATTGTTGGTCTGGACAATGTAAGACATTTGAATATGTTATTTTGGATATTGCTGGCATTTCTTTTCATTTTTTTCTGACATTTCACATACTAGCAATGAATACAAAGTAATATTAATAAAGATTACTATAACTATTAAGGAAAACAATACATTATTGGAGCCTCAGAGTCATAATGGCTTTCCCACATTATAATGGCGTAATTCGCCTCCAGTATTAAATACTCTACACGCATTTAGTCGTCATCAATAATGCACCGACTGAATGAGATCACACCTCTTAGCGGCCTCACCCTGGAGGATGTGGAGGGTTTTAAATTTCCTCCTCTACAGACGTGGTGATGTCACCAGCTCAGGGTCAACCGTTACCATCAAACACTGGACTGCAGAGTGTTTGTTTACTTTTCTAATGTGTATAAATGTACTAATTTACAGAACTGTAATAACAAATACTTGTCCCATTCAAGAACCACACATTGAGAAAAATACTTAGCAAGTATCGCAAAAAGAGAAGAAGGAATCTGAAGTTAAAGTCAGGTTTTTACGGTAAGCTTCAACAGAATTAAGACTCAGCGACGTGGAGATAAAAGCTTTAAAGCTAGTTGTCCGTCAAACAATGCAAAGCAGCGTTCGGGGAAAAAAAATCTGTTTGAGTAACTTAATCGTCCTGAGTGAATTGAATTACCAGCAGTTTGAAAGCGAGCGGACACTTCACACTGAACACAACAGCTGACATTCTCATTTCTTCGTCCAAAAGGCTTTTAACAGGCACATCAAATCACCATTTAAACTAATCCATATGTTCTGCTGCCCAAAGATCTGTGACCGTTTTACTGCCTGGAATATAATGCAGCTCGCGCTGCTCTCTGCACACAAAGAGAGCAGATTCAATGGAGCAGTTTCTCCTGCAATGCTTCCAGAAAGTAGTCGCAGCCACAACTCATTTGAAACGCAGATTCCTGATAACCTGGTTTCTGAAGTGATGGGAAACAAACGTTTCTATTTCTATATACTTTCTATATCTCATTTGGACTTTTGAAAGAGCAAACGAAAGCCTGGCCTCAGTCCTCAGACCACTTTAACTTGAACCGGCGCCTTAAGGACTACACACGATATTCTCTTGTGTATTCCTGAGAGAGCAAAGAGACATTTTAGCCCAAAGGGAAAGTGGCTTCGGCGCTGTTTGAAACAGCCGGATGACCAAGAAACACGAACTCACTCAGCTGGACAAAACCGAAAGGTTATAAATACACAAAAACACACAGTTACAGGGAGTCGGACTTTGGACGGTGGCGACCTTTTCATGACCTCCTTCATGCGTTTGTGCTTTAAAAGCCAGAGTTGATTTCCACAGCGAGTGGATGGGTCACTTTTTAACCTTGCTTTTATTCCCTTTTTTAAATCTCTTCTCATTAATTAGCCTGCGCAGCTTAGCTTGTGATATCGGTGTCAGGGGGTTTAGAGGCAGATCAGCTGCTCATGTTATTAAATTCCTAATGAGAGTCACAGAAGACGCTGATATGGGACAAGGACACGTCCACTAATGACTCGAACATCAAGTCCAACACATCAAAGACTCACACAGACTTTAACCAATCAAATTAAACGCCGTCATGTAAATCTGCTCTACTTTTAGCTCTACCGATGAAAGGTAACGCACGATAATTTGTGTGTAACACATGCAATCAACATAACCATGAGCCAGGAGGGCGACAAAGTCTGTGTGGATGGTTGGGTCTAAAAACTCTCACTATTTGTGTCCCCTGAGAGACCTGAAGACAACAATGACTTATTTTCCACCTAATTTACGGTGTAATTTTAACCTGAAACCACTATACGTCCTTTAAACTTAACAGAGTAGTCCAAATGTACTCGGGATGTCGATAAAAGCACACATTTGAGAAGGAAGAGAGAAATTCCCTCATGACAGTGATAAGGTCAAAAACATGAAAGATGGTTTGTTTTTTAATTTTTTTGGAAAAAGCTGGCATCTTTTCTTCTTCATGCAATTCAATTGTCAAGCATATACAAAGGATGGATTTCAATAACTTGTGTGAAAAGTCAAAGTACACGAGAGGATAATTGGAAAGTACATAAAAAGACACAAAGATTTAGATTGCAGATTTTAAAAAAACAATTGGACTTTGACCCAAGGAGATCTTACTTTTGTCACGTAACTTTTAAAAAAGCATGAATGTGTCTTTGTTTGTCTGCCTCGTGTGGACTTTCTCACACTTTATACGTCAGTTGCTGATTTGGTCGGGTTCACACTGGGGTGTCCAGACTGTCGCGGGTGCCTCTGAGCTTCGGGATTCAACCACAAAAGGACCAGTGACCGAGCGTTGTATTTGAGGAGGTGGGAGAGGGAACGGGCTGGGTGACAGCTTACAATTACGCAATATAATAACGCATGATTTCAGACGACAGGAAACAAACCAGGTAGGTTTTCAAGAAACAAAACCTCCAGTATGGACTCCACACACACTTTGCCTTCTTGCCGTCTGTCTTTGTGTGTGGTGTGAATGCCGGCGGTGGGGGGCTGTCCCTGTGGATCAGGGGGGGGGGGCAGTCATGACATTCCTATATCCCTGAAACAGCCCAACAGCCACCGGCAGCTGGACGGGAACCAGCTGACCGGTTGCTATGTGAGCGCCTTTCTTTGCTTTCATCCCAAAACAATTGATGGTGACCGACTCGGTGGCCCTTTAATCCACCTCTCCTTTCACAACTTGACCTCGCATCTTTGTTCGGGCTGTTTGAGCCAGAGCTGTCTGCTGCAGCTCGCGCTTCATATACAGAGTCCCGCTAGCTGCTCTTTACCGCCACCAGACTGGATTTTTTTTTTACTAATTAGAGAATACTGCGGCTTTAGATCCTGTGTTTGATAGATTACATCCAGAAGCAACATATTCTGTTAAATAAGAAGGCCTTTGTTGGTGCTCAAACACACTAAAAACATCTTTGGTGGTTTGGAAGTCCCACTTGAAATCTTCTCTAACATAAAATATAAATGATTTACTGATGTTGTTCTTCAAGACTTTTTGATTCAATTTGATTTACAAACCGTAAAAGGCGCTACTACCTTCGGTGGGTGTCCCCGTTAGCTCCTCGCTGTAGCCAGCTAGCGCTGCTACTCGCTCACCACTAGTTCTCGGCTAGCTCGTCGCAAGCTGTCCGCTAGCTCCCCGAAAACCACCGAAAGTAGCGGGACCAGCCCAAGCTCGCCACCTGTCTCTCTCAGTGGGGATGCGGGCAGCAGCAGCAGCAGCAGTAGCAGCGGAGAGCTAGCAGCAGCGCTAGCTTGCTATAGAGGGGACACGCACTAATAAAAGGAGCAGCTTGTAACCTGACTTTCACGGTAGTTTAGAGAACTATAAGGCAGCTTTAATTCAGTTCTGCATCGTGGAGAGGTAAACGCTTAAATTAGCACAATGCTACAAGCTATTGTGTGTATTATGTGTACAGTGTGTGCTCTTGCTGATATCCGATGGGGCTGTGTGTAGCGGGATGATGCCACAGACAAAGTTGAGCCGGGATACTTTTCTTTTCTCCTGCTGAAATTCCTCACAATTCTTTTCTTTTTTCGTTTTCCCTTGAAAAGGAGCTTTCATTCATTGACGCCACAGGGCAGGCAGGGTGCAGGAAGCAGTTGCGTTCATGCGCCTTTTAATATGGAAAAACATGCAAACCATTAATCGTGTGTGAGAGAGAGCGAGTTCCTTTCCTCCAGGGTTACAGCCCCTAAAATGATGCCGCCCCCCTCCTCTTCTCAGTCCTTTTCCTCAGGCTAACGCTCGGTTTATGATAATGGCAATACGCCAAGTGACCACACGCAGAACCAGAAAACCCACCGTGGTTATGCAGCGAGGAATTACCCCGCCCTCCCCGTGACCACCGCCCCCGCTCCCCATCCCCCACCTCTCTACCGAGAGGTGATAATGACTTCTTGATATCATCGGCGAGGTGTGAAGCTTGGAAATCACACGTTTTCAGCAGTTTAATTTTTTATTTTTTTTCTCCCTTCTTTCTCGTGCCAACTTCCTCTTTCCACATGCTGCACGTTGCGGTGGCAACGGCATAAACTGTCAGCATAAAGACAAAGACTGGAATGAGATTGGAGGAGGGGGGGGGATCCACATCGGATGGAAGCTGAGACGCCAGCCAGTGGGAGCATGAAGATATGAAGATGAAATATGGATATTTTGCTGCATTGAAACAGAGTTTTCGGATTCTTCTTGCTTAGTAAAAACTCTCCATTCGCACCTCAGCGGGGTGGAAATATATCCACCTGCTGCCCAGTGTATGAACATCTTTTCTTCCTTCATAAAATGAGTTTTCTTCATAAAAATCAGTTAATTTCAATGGAGTCACGGTGATCAGTGGAGTGTGTGTCCAGTGGGCTTTGACGGGTGGATGAACACTGTTGACCAATAGCAACACACCGTGAGAGCACACCTGTGAGGTATTTCTGAGGCAGAAGCCCACGAGTACAGAGACACATTGGGAAGTATAGCGTGACGTTGGGGTGGATGTTTTCGTTTGTATAAAGTGAGAAACCGCAGTTTGAGTCTTGAACGAATGATCTGCAAGTCAAGGTTGTTTTTGCATTTTAACCACGAAGACAGCGTTGAGCTGCATGGTGCCCGAGGGGCTTGAATATAGTACTCGTACAGCTGGCGTTCACACTGGAAATAGCAGCGCGATAAGAAAAAAAACACGAGCGTCTGCGTTGGTGTTAGTGTGAAGCTTCGTGTCATTTAATCGTATCCGACGGATGGCTGCAGCGAGTAGAACTTACTTGGCTGTGGGAGTCAAAGGATTCAGTAAAAAAATGGGAACTTTCACTTCATCTCTATCACCGATATCTTTTAAATTAATACATCTCGGAAAGACACCGTCACTGTGGACGTTTTAGGGTTTTATTTCTTAAATTTAGTAAGTGCAAAAGAAGAAAAGAACCAAACTTCGGTTTGGTTTTTCCTTCTTACTTAACAAGTCTCTCTCTTTCCCTTGTATTCCTGCCACAATGTGTGTGTGTGTTCTGATGTGTACTACACACAAAGCACCGGGTCTTGATCATGAAGTCAAACACCATTACTGAACAGCTGGACCTGCAGACAGACTGCGTGTTGTCATTCAGACTTACAGGATGAGTGAGGAGGTCTGGGCCTCGGTGTCTCATCATCATCATCATCGTTAAATGTTACTTTTAATCTCCGAAAATCAACCAGAGCTTTAACCAGAGATGTGACTGGGCAGAGCATTCATGAGTCACGTTTCGGACGAGTCATCGTCGCTATAACCAGCCGAGCCTCCACTCCAGCTTCCTGCAACGAAGCCAATATCAAGATTTTCCATCCTCAGACAAACTGACCAGACAACTCACTCGCTGTGAGACCAAACAAAGCTCGAGTTGTCTCCTCGTCTCAGCAGCTGACCCGTGGGTGTCTATCATAAACACAGCTCGTATGAAAGCTTCGCCTCCTCTTGTGAGACTCTCACAGAAATCACAGTTGGTCAATCTGGTGTCTGCTTGCGTAACTGCTTTTGAAGTTTTTGGGTCCTGAAGGGAAAAATACATAAAAGCTTTCTTGGAAATATCAGAAAAACATTTCATAAGTGCAATTTCTTCTGAAATTAGTTTTTAAAAGATGTCATTCTATATTTGTATAGTCCATCTGTCCATATTATCTAAAAAGTAATATACGTGGTCTCAGAGCCACGGCGGTCCAACCTATAGGTGTTGAATTTACCCAGGTGCATGCTGGTCCTGTACCAGCCTACTCACACACATATATATATATATATATATATATATATATATATATATATATATATATATATATATATATATATCAGCAGGATGGCCTGCTGACAACTGTATTTACACAGAAGAAGTGTGAAAGCTGAGCCTGTTAGTACATCCTCTTCACTCACAGCTTTCATTTTCTGAAATTCAATGTATACATTTCTTTATTTCTTTCCCCTTGCAGGCAAAAAGACTTGCGGCATGAAGCCTCCTTCCAGCATGAAAGAAGAACAGTCAGTCTGTACTAATAAAAGAGCCGTCGCATGTTGAAACATGTGTTTAATTTGTTCAACTCTTTGTAACCCGACATGGAATTAAACGTGGTGTTCAAGGTTTTGATTTAGTTTCATCACCAGATGAGATGTTGTTAACAAGCCTTTGTTCTGGGTTTGAAGCCTTCAAGTTGTTCAATGAAATCAAGTTCAAAACAGCCCCGTTCGTTTGACTAATAGATTCCAGCTCCGCTCGTTGCATGAAAACACGAGATGGCTGCAGATCAGATGAAACTGCAAAACCGCACCGGCTCTTCTTGCTGCGATTCATTAAGTCAATTACGAGCCGCTGACATTTCAGGGATTTCACGAGAGAGAAAGATGATCTTTTTTTTTTTTTCTTTCAGAAAAACATATGAAAAACGTTCTGGGGCTTATCAGTGCAAATCATCAATTAGTCCAAACACTCTGTAGTTAATGTTGAAACGCCCCTGCAGGGACACGGGACAGCTTGTTTACTCTTCAGGTCCTTAACGCTGAACTCACAATCTGGCGAAACATTTAACGGTTAATGTTCAGCGCTCCTTCGTCGAGACCGAAGCGGCAACGCGAGGGGCTGTTGGTGAGCAGTAAAAGTCGGGGTTGTGTTTACTCTGCCGGGTCGAGTCCCAGTGTTGTCTGACCTTTGACCTCCCTCATCAGCTAACAGACGGCAGTCTTCCAGAGAACAGCAGTGAACTCCTGCCATGTTTTTACTCCACACAGGTCAAACTTTGGCCGGTAGTCAGAGAGAGGTCTAATGACTGGTGACAAATATTGTGTCTGTTATATGTAGTTTCACAAGGAAATGTGTATAATTAATCTATTGGCTTTAGGTCAGATGGCTAAACCCGCTTAGTGCCGTTACAAATACACCAATCATTCAATCATTTATGTGGGCATCTACATTAAAGGCTTTATGGTTTTATTTTGTACTGTTGTTTGGACTTTTTCCAAACGCAAACATCTCAATGTCGCATGGAACCGAACAGCACACCGAAACGCACAAGAGTGAAACGCTCTCCATAACCTGACCAATGCCGTAATCTTCACTTTATTCAAATTCAGCAAAACACCAAACTTGCTGTCCCCGAAGTCCGCAAACAAGACGTCTAAGAGACGCCTGTCGGTTGTCAGCGATTATCGCAGGTTTACCAGAGTTTAATTTGAGCATCTGACCGCTGAGTCAATGAGAGGATTGTGACAGGAACGTCTTTGTCGAGTGATTTTCCACATGTCAGGCAGTTACAGAATGTGAAACGTCGCTGTCAGGTCCACTCACCATCACATGTCACTACAGCAAACAGAAGAGCCTCTGAAACAGGAACACGGTGCATTTAAGGGTATATTTTCAGTAACAGATGAAGAAATAGTCGAGTGGAATTACAAGAGAGGTGGGGAGGAGGGAGAAGATCCTTGTGAGAAAGACGACAGCTACATGTTGATGTGAAATTACAGTTTACTCCAACTGTGAACCCTGGTGAGAAGTCAAGAGAGTTCAAGCAAACCAGAGATCTGAACAGGAAAGCAAGCCAAAGACACTTAAACTTAAGAGCTTTAAAAAAGCGGGTGAAAACACATGTTTTTGACAGTGCTCCTAAAGTTGCATTTCACCGCCAAGAAGGGTGTTGGTTTAAGATTTGAGAGTACAACTGAGGTCTCTGAAGTTCCTAAAAGCAAAGCAATCTAAGACTTTGTCGAGGAGAGGAAGGTCATTAGCAGAACGGACCTCCTGTTGTAAACCCCACACCTGCAAAGGTAACGGATCAAAGTGTTTTAATGACTGGGGTACAGGACCAGGTGTGCCAAAAACATCCAATAAACCCATTAGACTGAGAGAGGCCCCCGTAAACACTCTGGGAGGTTGTGTGTGTGTTCATGCATGTGAGTGACCTGGTTGTTGTCGGCTGTCTCTTTATTCCTAAAACCATTTCATGTTCAAGAGGCTTCAATCCAGTGGTTCGGAAAGTTTTTGAAGTTGTAGTTCGACTCATATGACATAAACTGAACCAAGGCGTCCTCCTCGTACAACATTTTGTATTTGTGTGTTTTCTTTTATGAAACAAAAAGTTAAGTTCAGGCATCAAAACTACTTAGTCAGGATTAGGAAATGATCGTTGTTTGGGTTAAAAATAACTCCGGAAATGGCGTCACGTTAGTGCGGAAGTTACATGACAAATTAATCAACATTGATTTCATGTTTTACATTGACCTCGTGGGTGAAAGATCATTTTTTGTTTGTCTGCTATTCACAGCGAACATATATTTTCAAAGGTTTAGCTACGACTGAACGTATTGTGGAGTCGCAAACAACGATTTGATGGCATGTCAGCAGATCTGGCTAAATGAGATTTGCATTTCACTAATAGGTTGTTTGTTCTTCCTCAACGTGATCAATTGAAGCCACAGTACTACACAACATTTGTCTGATTAATCCTGGTCCAAAGCTCTGAAATTCCAAGTTAAAGTTTGAATCAATGTCTAAAACAGATACATATTCAAAATGTATTTTTTTCTATTATTATAGCAGATTTAGAGGATTATGACGCCTTAGAGGAGCTCTGAGCTCAGTGTTTTGTTTTTAGGAGAATGGAAGTCAGAGCAGCAGATTGCTCACCAGCCATCGTCATGAAACCCAATATGATTAACTGCAGTCACAGTCAGAGACGTCTCTTCTCACTCTGAACACTAAACACTACAATACAATCCTTTAGTTACACCGTTCTTTGATTTGACTGTCTGCATATAGTCATTCTCTTTGTTCTTTTTCATTCTACAGCTTTGTTTTGCAGATAATGTTCGAGGCTTTGTGAGTACACTCATTCACGAGGTGGGATGGAGCAGAAGACTACGTAAAACTTATTGTATTTTATATAAAAATCAACTTGTTTGTCGTACAAGTAGGCTGCTAGCTAGGCTGTAGGTTGCTAGCTAGGCTGTAGGTTGCTAGCTCGACAGTAGCCTGCTAGCTAAGCTGTAGGTTGCTAACTAGGCTTTAGGTTGCTTGCTAGGCTGTAGGCTGCTAGCTAGGCTGTAGGTTGCTAGCCAGGCAATAGGCTGCTCGCTAAGCTGTAGCCTGATAGCTTGGCTGTAGGCTGCTAGCTAGGCTGTAGGTTGCTAGCCAGGCAGTAGGGTGCTAGCTAAGCTGTAGGTTGCTAGCTAAGCAGTAGGCTGCTAGCGAGGCTGTCGGTTGCTAGCTAGGCAGTAGGCTGCTAGCATATAGGAGGCTAGCACCTTAGTATACGGACCACGTTAGCCGGTGAAGTTTAGCTAGCAAGCCAACTACCTGCTAAGATACTATTTAGCTTGTGATAAAGTTATTGAGCATGCAAGTTGCTTTGTAACATTGCAAAAAAGCAAGCTCTAGACAATTTACCTGCCAGATAAGCCACGGGATGTTCTGACGTAACCACTAAATATATTTTTGCTACTGCCTAAGATAAGGCACTCTTAAGCGTACACAAACGTCTCGTCATTTGAATTTCACCAGCAAACTGGGAACGCTTTAAATAAATGTTGTTCTTTCACTTAGTCTTTTACTTGGGGGTTTTGATAGAGTACTTTATTAATCCAAACTATAACTCTTGCAGTAGTGTTCGTCCTCTGAAAAACCCTGTATGACTTCTGAATTCTAGATGAAAAATTTAAACAAAACCGCCCTATGTATTCGGCTCTGAAGATGCACAGAGATGCACACAGCAGACATTCCTGGTACCTGGGACTCTAATCTGTGATGCAACAACTAGTTCGGCATACTTTGTGTAAATGAAAGCAAAAGTGAGTTAGTTCCCGGCTTAAACAACAACAAAAAAAGCACAGAACAAACACAGATAACAAAAGATAATGTAGCCGTAGGAGGATAGAAATAAGAAGAGAGACACACCGAGACGGTGAGTGGGAGGAGGCTCAGAGAGCGAACAAAAACTGGGGCAACAAAAAGTCTGCTGCATTTCCATCTGAAAGACGTTACCCCTGCATGAAGGAAGCCTTTTTGGTCCGTCTGCTGGCCAGGGAGGCTGGGAGGTCCCTCCCTGCTGCTCCACTTTGCCTTCATCTGCTCCACTCTGACTTCCAGATAACCCCGACTCTTCCTCGGCACACTCCAGCATCAAACTCCCCACCTCAAAGCCGAGGTAACTTATTCATAAACCAACACAAAAACGAATTTCCCATTCATCCTCTTCGGTCTCTGGAGGAGCAGAGGAAAGGATTAATAATGACTGAGCCAGAGACCTCGCATCAACAAACATTGGTCACATATGATAGAGTATTTTGGTGCAATTCACTAGAATGAATCATTAAAGAAAAGAGATTTTCCCCCAAATTCAAACCGAGCACGGTTCACCAGCATGTGGCACTTTGTCCATCATCAGCATCATGATACAGACGGACATGAGGCCTCTACCGGGAAAGGCTTTACATCTTAATCCAAAGTGGCATCTGCACTTCCTCCCCCTCTGCTTCAGTCTGAAGGTCGACTACAAGGAACCTTTCAGGAACTCTGAAACGTTTCCTGTATTTCAACCACAGAAACCTGCTTGCTGTTGGGGGACGTTTCCCGACGGCCCAAAAAAACATCTTTCATTCAGACTGACAAGAGCTCCCAATTAGGTCAACAAGACAGTGAGCGGTCAAGACAAACAAAATGTGCTACTTGTTCCAATACAACAACCTCCTTCTAAAATATGCATCGTTGCCAAATATGCTTTGGAGGAAAGCATCAGCATTCAACATGTTTCAATGAAATTGCCACAGAATATATACTTTAATAAATAAGGAAGTGACATTCAGTGCGTTTACATGCCGGTAATAATTCGAATCTTGCTTTAGTCGGACTATGCTCTCTCTCGGGGCAACTGCTGTTATCCGAATATACATGGCAGTGAATAAATCGAATCATTGGCCGAATGGATGTCATATCCGATACGACAGGTGGCGCTGTTTTCATTACATGTAGTGGTGATACAGCCATCTCCGCTTGACCTCTTCACTCTTCATAATGGAGAGAACCCCGCTAGCTTCGGTGGTTGTCGGGGAGCTAGCGCAGAGCAAACAGGGAACTAGCAGCAGCGCTAGCTGGCTACATCAGGGAGCTAGCAGAGACACCCACCGAAGGTACCTTCGGCTCGTAATCCGACTTTTACGTTTGTTTGTTTCTGCCGGCCGTGACAACTTATCGTCTCTTTCGACTTCCGGGTCACGACCTGGGAGGGAGGGACGGAGGAGGCGGCGGGATCTTGAGCATGCGCACAAACGCATTGTCCAGTTCCGATCCGATTCAGCGTTTACATGCAGCGTTATTCGAATTATCAATCGAATCGAATCGAGTTATCCAGGGGTGTTAATCGGATCGTAGTCGGACCGCAGTTATTCGAATAAAGGTGTTTACATGAACTGGATAATTCGATTTTAGTCGGACTAAGCCAGTTATTCGAATCCATGTAACCGCACTGATTGAGATGGAAGAGAAATAAGAGAAAACAAAGGATACAATAAATACAATAGATACAAACAATGGAAAGGACACACAATCTAAACAAGCAAGATGTTAATATATACATAATTAGTGGCTTTTCTCATGAGGGTACATAGTTTTTTTTACTTAAGTTATATTTGGTGTGCTTTGAAAACGTGCTAAAAAGGGATTTTTATTCCCTGATTTCCTCCTCGAGTTCAGTCTAAGTTGCTTCTGCTTCAGTTGAACACCTGATCGTGTTCATCCGGCTGCTCCTTGTTAGTCACCATCTTCCCTGTGTTTAGACCTCCGCCGTGGTCGGCTTGACTCTTACCTCTGGCATGTGTTGACTGGGTGTCGGTGCATTCTTGTCCGTGTACCTGATTGCTTCCAGTCTCTTGGACTAAATCACCGTTGAGCTTTTGGGTCGGGAACAAACCGTCTCCACCGGGTCAAAATACACGTATTTTCAAATAAATTAAAAGGGCTTTCACATCTAGATTTGCAACTAAATACATTTATTTTAAATATTAATTCAAAAAAGTACATTATGGTCATTAAAACGTGACCATGCATGTGTTCTTTCTTCCTGCAGATGATGGATGTCCGCTGGCAGCGGCACTGTGCTGCTGTTTGATTGTGCAGAGTGTGACAGGCCTCTTTTGTCATCCCGTGAAATGCATAATTCAGCTACATTTTACTAAGCAGGAAGCAAGAAGAAAGGATTGTCATTTCCTCAGTGCGTGTGTGTGTGTGTGTGTGTGTGCGTGTGTGTGTGTGGCACCAGAGGAAGACAAGTCCCGGTGCCAAGATGAATGGTCTGGACTTTTATCGTCCGTGGCTGGAGGAACCGGTGTGTCCCTGAAGGCCTCGTTGTCCTTATAGAGGCATGTTTCTACTCTCAGACTAAACTGCAGCAGCGGGGCGACACATTCTTCAGTCTGCAGCTGAGCACAGAGGGAATACACCAACACAGAACAATGTGTAAAAGACCTCACTGTCTTAAGTATTACAGTTAACAACCTTCAGATGGACCCAAGACTACTTATACAGTTCGCCACTGTATTTGTCAATATCTGATATATAAAATAATTCAAGAGAAAATGCAAATGTATATGTTAGTTCTTAGCGAACATTTAGCAGCTTAGCAGACGCCACGGTATTTAACAGTGTAGGTTCCTCCTTCTGTTGATGAAAAAAAAACATTTAGCATGTTTTTGCTCTTTTTTGCATTTTTACAAAGTCAATATGAGTGGGACAAAGTTGTCATTACCTGGTTTTCATTCTTGTATTTGTGTGTTTTTTGAAGTTTGGAAACAACAAAGTTTTTATAAAACTTCCTCAATTACTCAAACAAGTTCTTAGTCTTGCTTTGAGTTTTTTTTTCCTTCCTCTTTTATCAAAAAAGAGTTGATGCATTAATGTTATTGTACTGGAACAGCGTTTGCAGAACTGACATAGTAAACATTTAACCCACATCAGCTGGTTACACTGTCAGTGTCTCACCAGGTATAATATATAAATATTCATAGTGTCTTCGTCCCTGAACAGCATGAAACAGGACCAGTATTCACTGACACGAAAGTACAATTTGCCTAATTGAGTGAATTCCTGAAGGCCTCTTCTCTGTTTGCTGGTGGATTACAGTCGTTTAGAAAGCATTAGCCTTCACCGCCAACTTCTGACGAAACTACACCGCCTAGTTTATTCGCTCCAAACAAGCTGATGGTAATGCACCCGATTAGCATTCCTTTTTGTTGTGTGGATTCAAAAAGTTTACTTAAAATATGCTTGACAATTGAATGGAAACACTTGGCTAATGACGGCCCGTGGTGGCAAGCAACACTTTGCTTTCCAGCGGTTTTCTCGCTGCGTGAGCGGCCCATTTGTTTGTGTTAATCGACAGCTGGTTGCTAGCGAGCTAATTCTTCATCTGGCTGTGGCAGATAAACATCTCCAGGTGCATCACCTCCATCCTCCGCGCTAACATCGGGCTAACCAAAATAATAAAACGGCAAGATCAGCGACTTTTGTTCCCGCTGCCTTGCTCTCCCTCTGTTGGAGGAGGACGGAGGCGCTCTGGCACTGCCGCCGCTGTACATTGTCGAGAGAACAGTGACACGTACCCACACATGCGGTACATGCACTGGGGAGGAGGCAGAACAACAAGAGCATGACCTATATATGCCAGGGACAACCCGAACAATGCTCGGCTTATCAACCCTCTGAACACAGAATAACAGCTGCAGGAGCAAGAAAGAGCGGATCCACCAGGGACAGCGGCTCTCTGAGATGAATGTCCTGCTCGGTTTGTTTCTCAGCGTGTTTGGTGAAGCCAGAATGTGGAGTAACTGAGTGTGTGTACTCTGTTCAAAACCAATTTAGAGGCTTTGGTTTGTTTGTAATCCCGTGTTGGAGACGGCCTTTTACTACACACAGAAGGACAGTTGTGTTTTTTTCCTCCATGACATTTATCTGACAGCTGGAGTCACTGGTTCCTTTAGTGTATCCATCGTTTAGGTTCATCTTCTGGGCAGAATCACAAAATCTGGGCCTGATTAAATCAGGAGAAGACATCAATACCTCGAAGAGATTTCTTCTTGATCTTTCTGTAATGGCTTCATAACGTGCATGTTAAAAACACGTGACTTTACTGAGACACACTTTATAATAAGTGCACGCTATTTAGTATTAGTAAAGCATGAATAAACCATGAACTAATCATTTATAAAGCATTAATCCAACATGAATACTCATTAATAACTCATCCATAAATGCAGATATAAATGATTAGTTTAGGGCTTAACATTGGTTCTTTTCGTGTATCGATCCACCCACACCAATCATCCCGATATAAGGTGATCAATTATGGCTAATATCATCATTACTCCTCACCTTTTTTCCCTGTTTACCACTTTTTCTTTCCTTTTTTCCCCCTCTCCCTTCCATCGTTTCTTTTCTCTTCTGTTTCTTACAAAGTTCAGTCTGAAAGCATGAAAAGGTTTCACCCCAAAGCTAAATTAAAGTCTGCATTTACCACCGGTAAAGTAGCAATACATACAAATTCCAGTTACTCACCTTATATTTGGGCCAATTTGGAAATTATTATCCGTTAAGATGGATGAAGATTTTTTTTACACCAACTCAATGAAAGAACTGAGGTAGTAAAAAGGTGCTATTTCATTTAACCAGCAGTCGTTCTCATACCACGAAATTGCATCGCCGCCAAACTTAATGAAGTTTTTATAGCTTTTTTTTAATTTTGTCTCAATTTACAACATTTTAACCACCGGCTTTAAAACTGTGAGCGTCGTCTTATTTCCCGATTACTCTTATGAAAGTGTACTTTTCGGAGGCAGCGTTGAATTGAGCAAACTTTCCAGTCTAAAAAAAAAAGATTTTCCCAGTTTAATTTCCCCGAAAATTTCCTCCATCACAATATTTCCCTCCTGAGATATAAAGTCATCTGTACCGAGATAAAAGATATCCTCCCTCACGTGCTCCACTGCGGGTTAACCAGGGCGTACGAGGCTCCGACTAAAACAAAGTACACCGGTGAGGCATTATGTTTCCACAAACACAGGAGCCCGAGGGAGACAATAAAAAGACTCAAAAAAACAAAGCTGGCTGTTTGGCTTGAAAGCATTTACAGTGTCAGCTTATTATCTTTTAATTTCTGCTGCGATTGTAGCGGCACAAAGACACACTGCCTAGTAATCAGCAGTTTGTTTTGCTCCAGCGGAGAGACGGCTATGTTCCTGCTCTAAGTAGATAATTGGAGAGCTGAGGAAGACACTAACAAAGACCACAGGAGGAAGAGGAGGAGGAGGAGGAGGAGGGAGGTGGTGGATTTTCAGAAATGCAGTCTTCAACGTAAAATCCTGAGCGCTACCAGAGCCACTTTGTTTGGTTTGTGTTTTGACTCGTCTTCAATCACGCTGTTTACTCAGCGGCTCTTATCGTCGTCGGCCGCTGCGAGGAATCCAGGACCTAAAACACATGACGCAACTAATATTCAAATGGAACATGAACTCACGCGGCGTCCCGACAGAAACCGAGTCGGTTCAATGCCTCGTCAAATACGACAACGCGACGTGTCGGACAATGTTGGTGCACGGGGGCATGCAGAGGGGGGCAATGCTGTTTTTGTCAGGTGGAGCAGCGCACAGGGCTGTGTGTTGTATCAGTGCTCAATACGTTTAAAAAAAAAAAAAAGTAGGAAAGCAACCCGGTACCAAGGAGTTAACGTCTCCAGTTCAACGAAACCTGTAAAAATGAGCTAATTAGCTAATTAGCGCCAGTGTTCTTTGGTTTAATGCTACGATTCGTTGAAACGTGATACACATGCTCTGAACACAGAGGTCTGATCCGACAGCGAGCAGCTAACAGGGTTAACCTTGTGTGTGTGTGTGTGTGGGGGGGGGGTTGTAATGCTTCTACAACAATGGGGGCCGATGCTTCGCTTGTCCATGCAGTGGGACGCACACAGCCTCCATTCACATGCTGGGTATCGAATGAGGTACTCTCCTGGTATCGGTATGGTCCTTTTTTCTTTCTTTTTTTAAACTCCACCCACAGCAGTGAAGAGTTCCACTATGCGACTAAAAAGATGACAACGTGCGAGCGCTTTGAGTCCAGCGTGTCGTCTTCAGGATCCTTGTCCATGTCCCCCGCAAGCAGTCGTCCATCTGACAAGGTTAAAATGTTGCGTAGTCGGATCCAGACAACCGTCAACCAGTAATTTATGTGCATAAAAAGAGTTTTTTTTTAGTGCTGCGGGCTGCAAAAGCACACAGCTTCTGTGATGACTTGACAAAAGTCAGGCCGGGTGAAACGGTCCCTTCAACATAAACAAGGACGAGCTTCTCTGGAGGCGGCGTGTGATTGGAAGCTTTTAGAGGCCACTCGCGTCGCTGACGCCGCCGCACACACGTGGCCGTCCTCCGCTTTTCCAGCCTGGTTCAAAACTGACAAACGGAGACGCTGCTACGTTCGCCGGCATCACGTGACGGCAGACGACCCGGCATCACTTTACACTGAGATACACGAGAAGAGCAGGTTTACCGAGGAGCATCACGGGGAACAAGCGTTGTTGACTTTTGCAGGACAGAACGAGGAGAGATTTGTTAAACTGAGCATGCAGCCCATCCGCTACGTGCTGGCCTTTACTTCAAACACACACATACACACACGACACACACACACTTCCAACAATTGAACTTCAGTTAAACCCCCGCTGGCAAAACACAAACTGACACTGAAGATAAATAACGACCGAATAATAATTAACCGCAGCTGGAAAGTGAGCCGGACATTTGGCTCATTTAAGGAAACAAAGTGAGTCCATTTTTATAAATAACCACCTGAGAACAACTCGCGCTATTTCATCCTGAACTGAGCCCGATAACTTACATCTTTATGTATAACTGTGACATCTTTATGTCACACAGATGAGGCCGCATTTTTTTTGGGGGGGGTAAAAAAAAAAAAAAACACTGCTACTTCAAAGCAGCGCTGCATCCAGATAATACAGGATAGAAACTGTAAGAACATGGAGGGGTGAACAGCTGACGGCTGCAGGAACCATGTTCCTTAAATCGGTGGGATGGTTCTGCTATGCTGTTGCCATAGCAACGGGTAGTCCCGAGATGACATGTCTCTCTCTCTCTCTCTCTCTCTCTCTCTCTCCCTCTCTCTCTCTGTTCTTGTTTTTGTCGGGGAAACCTCTCGGTTCCTGTGAGCCCGCCGTCGCAAAAGAGAAGAAGAAAAAAAAAGGCCTCAAACTCACGACGTTCCTTGAGCGAGGTGGGTTCGTTTCTGTGATTAACGGGGGATTAAATATCAATTTAAAACCATGTTTTGGGAGTTTTCTTTAAGCTTTTCGCTTTATGGTGGAGGAGAAATGTCTCTCTGGTTGAAAGGACGATAAACCAGAGACACACGAAACAGGACGAGAAGCCGCGACACAGGAAGAGATCACGAACCGAAAGATGATTTCAATCTTAACAATACAATTTGTGTTTTTATGTGAAATCTTAATCTGAAAAAGTACGTACAGCTGCAACATAAATGCAGGTGATTATAAGTATAAAGTCAAACAGACTTGAAATGTTTATGTTAAGTCCCTCAAAATGTACTTTAGTACAGTATTAACATGTACTTAACTATGTCCCGCCCCCTGACTCCTCCACAGAGTAAAAACAGACTTTCACTCATGTTAACTAGTAACAGACACAATAACTCATCACTGAAGCATCGAACAAGTCGGCCCAGCGGGCACATGAAGAAGATATTTATACACGTGAGGGTACAAACTAACGCTGAAGCATGCAATCGATTCGTTTACGCTGTTCCTGTCAGTTATTTGTGGGTTTAAAAGAATAAAGGCCTCAATAATCTGGTTCCAGCTTCTTCAAATGTACACATTTCCTTATTTGGATCGTTGCTGAGACTAAATAAGAACATGGAGACCACATATTGTACTTCACACAGCCGCCGCACAAAGAAACTTGTCCATAAATGATCGAACATATACCTGTGAGTACTGGTCCCATTGGAGCACTGGTTGCTGCCGTAAACACTGTTGTGAAGCAGAAAATCCAGCACCGCAATGCAGATCCATAAATTTCACACAAACGAGCTCCCGGCTTTGCTCTAAATGTTCACTTTACGTGGAGTAGATTGGAAGAGAAATGTCTGCTTTTTAGGGCCTCTCACTAAACACCCTGAGCTTCAGACGGCTTTCCTCTCGCTTAACCTTCTGCAGGGCTCTCTGAACTCTGTGACCTTTGACCTCCCGCCCCCCTCCCTTTGATCCACACCTGCATCTGGGTAAAGAAGTCAATCGGGTCAACAGTTTCGCAGGTTTCTATCACGCCACGCCGTCTGTATTCCCCCCTCGGCTGCTGACAGTGTGACCTGTAACAACGCGAATGAAAAAACACCCCCCAAAAAAAAATGGATTTTAAATCTTTTAATATTCAAAAAATACTTCAATTTTGGCTTCTTAGTACATAAACCACCTGGATCGGCTCCTCTATTAATACAGTGTAGTTCTCTACTGTTTGTTAGGGAAATGAAAAGTGCAAAGTAGTGAACACTCTGTCCTCAGTCCACCGGCGCAGAGGAAAGGCTACTTCAATGCTCGCAAAGAAACAGTCAGCATGACATCCAGACTGGAACCACAGATGTCTGTCCTCCGAAATAAAACATAAGAAAAGAGCCGCGGGGCCCCCACGAGTGACCCCGAGCCACGTGCAAAAAAATCAAACGTGTGTGTTTCCACAGCAGACCTCCTGTGGGCAGGAAATAAAAGCTACTGTGCCATAACAGTCCTCGAGTGAGCTACAGCAGAGGAAGGAGCCTCTTCTTCAGAGTCCAACTGTGTTCACAGTCCACGACAAAGCAGCAGATAAACGGGGCCCGCCCGCGTCTCGTCCCCCGATGCTGTAGATCTGAAGAGTCATTTCAAGTTTGTCTTTTTGTTGTTGTTTTTTTTGGTTATTATGTATCCTATATATCCTGCAGCCTCCTGTGTGCAGAGGGATGCACACAGCGGGGCTTCACAGCGTCGAACAGCTTTAATCCAAACTGAGGATGTGAAGAAGAAGAAGAAGAAAGAAAGAGAAAAACACTGCAAAGTAAACGTGTTTTAGGGCAACACTGGCAGAACCCGGATTCCTTACAGTTAATTAGACTACAACAACCGTCCCACAGCATCAGCATCAGCATGCTGTTACCGCTTCTTCTTCTGTTTTAAGGATTTCCTCCTCTTCAGGATCATTTCGTACAGCTTGTCCATGCCCTCGTGGAGCCCCTCGCCTATGATGGCACACGCGGGTTGGATGTGGTAGGCGGTGGAGGGGCTGAGCTCGTGCAGGGCCAGCTGCTTCTCGATGTCCGCCACCGGGAGAGATTTGGGCAGGTCCTGCTTGTTGGCGATGACCAGCAGCGGCGTGCCCTGGTTCTCCGCGAACTTGGTGACTTTGTGCAGCTCCGTCTTGGCCTCCTCCAGCCGGTCCACGTCCACGGAGTCCACCACGTAGATGATGCCGTCGGTGCAGCGGCTGTAGGACTTCCACAGGGGCCTCAGCTTCTCCTGGCCCCCGACGTCCCAGAAGTGGCAGCTGATGCCCTTCGCGGTGCCGTTGCTCAGCTTGATCTTCTCCGTGTTGAACCCGATGGTGGGCACCGTGTTGACAAACTCGTTGAATTTCAGTCTGTACAGGACCGTGGTCTTCCCGGCGGAGTCCAAGCCCAGCATGACGATGTGCAGCGACTGGAAGGCAGAGATGTTGGAAAAGCTGTTGCCCATTTTGGCGTTTTTTTTCTGTCTTTTTCTGCAGAGCTGCCGGAGGTTGTTGTTGTTGTTGTTGTTGTTGATCAGATCGCGCTCATGTAAATCCCGTGGGGAGACTGAGGAGGTGCGCAGGCCCCGGTGCGCTCCGGATGACTGGTCGGCTCTGCTGTGGCCCTCAGCAGCAGCAGCAGCAGCAGCAGCAGCGGGGGACGCGGTGCGCCTCGGCAGGACGCAGCGCGCCGTTCATTAGTATTCTCCTCACGCACTCGCATCCATTCGGGTTCCACAGCCAAAGCGGCTCCTCCAGGACAAGCGTGGACGCGGCGTGAAGGACAACACACACACACACACACACACACACACAGACAGGCACCTTTCCCCACCCGCGAGACTCCCTCTGTGTCCTTTGATTACGTCCTCCTGCAGGATCACACACACACACACGCACCCTCTGGAAGCTGCGCACGAATAGCTTCACCTCGGCAGGCGTCCTGGCTGCGCCCTGCTCCTGAGGTGGAGCCGGCCAGCGGGTGCTGGTGCTGCTGGTGCTGCTGGTGGGGATTTAACGTCCACCGATTCGTGTCGGGATCCGCTCTCCTGACGACCGACTGCAGCTGCTGCTGTGTGCGTGTGTCTGTGTGTGTCTGTGTGTGTGTGTTGGGAGGCTGACAAAACAAGACCGCAAAACAAGAGGCGGCCCCGCTACGCTCCACCCCGCCGGGACATGTGCCAATGAGGCGGCGCGCGTCCTCACGAGCTGCGATACGGTTCCCCTCGGTGCACGCGCGCACGCGCACTGCTGATACAAACTTCACGTGCAGCGTTTTTTTTTGGGGTCGTAACACAACGTATTGTTGTGAGATCTGCGACTTGAATGAAACACACTGCGTCAGAAATAGTTCACGCTTCAGGCTCATTTATTTGAATGTGTTGTGTTTTTATTGTCTCCGTTTCATTTTCTTTTCGTCACAACATAATACAAAGAGAAACATGCACGAGTCTATTGCAACATGAAGGAGTTACACACCCTTATTTCCACGTCGTAAATACACTGGCGTGTTGTTGTGTGTTCACAGTGATAGTCTGTGGAGAAATCACGGGCAACGGCGCCCTCTTGTGGTAGAAATGCGTAAGAACACGAAGGATGCACTAAGGACAATTTCTAAAAAACCCAAAACATATCAGTAAAATACAAAATAACTTACATATCTTTCAAATTCAAACTCTTCATTCCAAGCTATATAAACTCTTATTCACACACAAACACCAAATACAAAGCTCTTCCTGCAGGACAACTGCACGCTGATGGATCTCATGCAGGACGTTGTTAGACTGTTTGCTTTTATTGTGAAAGGAGCAACGGAAGAAGAGGAAGAGGGGAAACGCTCTAGTGTTGTGTGTGACAAGAATTAAAGTGGATGTCGTTTTGTGTATACTACAGCGCACTGTGGTGTTGTTTTATTATTCATGTAAAGCATACAAGTAACAATGAGTATTGTATACAATAACTGTGAGCGCTGATAGTGCCTTTTATGATGGCTGATACTGACCTGGTACTTGTAACTAGTTACTGTTGTAACTAGTAACTTTTGTAACTAGTAACTAGTAACTTTTGTAATAAGTTACGTTTGTAACTAGTAACTTTTGTAATAAGTTACTTTTTAATTAGTTACATTTGTAATTAGTTACTTTTTTACTTAGTTACTTTTTTTAATTAGTTACTTTTGTAATAGTTACTTTTGTAATTAGTTACTTTTGTAATAGTTACTTTTTTATTTAGTTACTTTTGTTATAGTTACTATTGTAATTGGTTACTTTTTGTAAAATAACAGAAAATAAAGGTAAAAGTACTACATCAACAATCCTACTACAGTAAAAGTAAAAAGTACTTACTTTTAAATTTACTTTCAGTATCAAAAGTAAAAGTACTCATGCAATGGGTTGTCTCAATGTTCAGGGCTGAGACATTTTGATAAAGATGCAGATCTAGCTCCTGGTAATACTTATGCCTCTACAGAAGTCACTACTCGTAATAATTATAAGCAACAACATGTGTTTATTGGAAAGGTTTGTGTACTTATTGTGCTGACCCTCTGGAATACTTTTCACACTCCATCTTACAATTCTGTGGATGACAAGTTATCTACCAAGGATTATCTACAAAGCTAATACCATTCAGCCAAACCAATGAAGACGACATTTTATATTTTTAAATATTTTATTTAATCATAAAATAAAACACACACACACACACACACACACACACACACACACACACACACACACACACACACACCACAGTAGACGTAGGCGCCTCCTCTGACTGCTTCCATTCCCTGAAGCCTTTCCAGAGATGTCATTCCCGGGCCTCTACTGGAGCATAAATATAAATAAACTCCATTTACTCTGAAATATTATTGAAGATTTCTATTTTCTCACATTGTTATTGTTGGATTTTTCTCTCTAAATCTTCACGAGAGCACAGAGGAGCCATTCACCAACCAGGTGGAAACAAACTGACCCTGCTGCGACATGGCGTCTGTTCTCATGGGCCACGCAGACAACATCTCCATCAAATCATATTATTCATTTAAAATGCATGCAGGTAAATGCCTATAAAGGCAAAGCTGAGGCTAATGTTGTGTCCGGTAGTCAGAATGCAGATTGTGTTGTTCGGCCTGTCATCTGATGGACACATTTTGGATAATTCATGAGGTCATTATGTTTTTGTTGGAATAGCAGCTAGCTTGCAAAAGGGAGAGGATTTCATTGAAAGTGTCCAGAAAGAGAGAAAAAAAAGTTCTGTATTTACTGGAGGCCTGTAAAAACATCGCAATACAATTATTAAAATATTCAACAACACAAAATAGTACCATGTCAAATATTCAACAGATGTTAAATACCAAAAAAAAATTAAATCAGATGCTAAAAAAATGGTGAGTTGATTGATCAAACAGCATAAAAAAGACAATGATTTGTTCAATTTGCAGGCTTTTTTTGGTGAAATTGTCCCGCGAAAATGACAGAAAAATTCCTCAATAGGGAGCTTAGTGACAAACACAGATTCAATTGGCTCCACCCATTAAAATGTATTTAAGATGTATTTCTATCATCAGCTTGGCTCCACTGCTGAGGAACATGTGTAGATATGAAAGCATATGTGTGTTGTTTAAAATCATGATGTATTCACATTACCAGGCAGGTTTCCCAGAAGCACCGTCTCCAACCTGTTGGCTAGAGACAGTTGGCGTCTGTGCGGGCGTGTTCGTGATGATCCCTCAGCTTCAGACGCCTGGGTGTGTCAACATCCCACCTCCTGTGAAAACCAGCTCCACGAAGCGTTATGTAAGCTCTCTCATGTTGTCTGGAGATATTAAACATCCACACATGAAGCTCAATCAGTGTTCAAATGAATGATGTCATGCATGGAAACAGATTCATCACTGATGTATGAGTATTGAGTCATGTTGCAGAAACAGTATTTTTGGTCCGACACCCCCAGACTCGAGTTACCAGAAAGGAAAGGGGGGAGGAATATGGGGGGAATACTTTTATATTCATGCAATAATAATTTATTTAATTATGCACAAGCTTCAAAAAGGCAACAACACGATGCTACTATTGCAAAAAAAAATGAAAGAGTATTTTTTATTAAGTCAGAACGTGGCTCTTGCAGGGCGTTAAATCTCTCGGGCTAATAAGTACGAGGAGCACGACGCCCACACACACACACACACACACACACACACACACACAACGAGCAGCGGTGGCCATTACTCAGGGAGATAATTGCCGCTGTGGAATGTCATTTTGTAATAAAAAATAAAAAAGTGTTGCCGGGACGCCGCGTCCTTAATGTTGTGTTATTTATGAGCGAATAATGGAAGAGGATGAAATAAATGTTGGTGTTGTTCTCAAGGACAAAGGGAAGAAGGGAGTTCATGTCAGAAGTGTGTGTCTGAGCTGAAATGAAGACTGAAGTGTGATCCGCAGGTTATCGCATCCAGACATCCCTCATGGCGCTCGACTGTTTTCTGGGATTTTATTTTTTTCCCCTCTCTCTAATCGTGACAGGAAGGCCACAGCGAATTGGACCAGCAGCAGCAGCAGCAGCAGCAGCCGTGAAAGATGAGTGACGCAACGGAGGGCTTCGCCTGTGAAATCACGTCGAATGACTCGAGGGCCCCGTGGCGTTCACGCTTCAATCGGAGGAAGCCAGATTTCCCTAAAAAGTCTGCCAGTGGGGAATATCAGGGGAAACGTTATGGACATTAACCTCCACCAACAGTCGGGAGGAGGAGGGGGGTCAAAGGTCACGCTTTTAGGTGACTGATCCACTTCATTGGTGCAGCGTTACCAGGAAGAAACTCCACACAGAAAGGACCAGGAACCCTCAGAGGCCGATGAAAGATGCTGTAGGAGCTATTTGTTTAATATTAGCATGAAGTTATTTTACTCATAAGTAACAATTATTCTAGCTAGATTATATATATATATATATATATATATATATATATATATATATATATATATATATATATATATATCTTTTTATTGTTTTGGGTTTAGTCTGATTATTTGTAGTTGTTGTCTAGGTTTACTTTGTCGTTATAGTGTTGGTTTATTAATTAATGTTGTGTGCACCTGGGGTTTATAGGAGTAGATGGGTACAGGACCATGATGCACCTGGGTAGGCCTATGATTGTTTAAACCAGCTCAACACAGGAGAGGCAGCATGGGGAGTTTCTTTGTTCTTTTGTTTGTTCGCTTCTTTTGTTAAGTTACTATCAATATCAGAAGAGCCAGAATCCCGCATGCACAATGCCTTCTTCCAGCTGCGTAATCTACACGGAGCGTCAGTGGCTTTTTGATTTATGTTTATGTTCTTTGATTTATCTTTATTTTCTTTGATTCATTGGACAAATGGCCACAACAGATGCTGTATTGCATTTTTTTTTAAATTTTCTATTCAGATTGTGGCTTTAACATAAAACATGGCTGCAGAGAAAATGATATATTCTTGGCAAAGGTTTTTGCCTGCGTGTGAGAATCATCACATTGTTTCCATCCTCAGCTGCTGCAGGTGAACTGCAGGTCTTGTGTTCTCCAACCTATTAGACCTCCGAGCGCCGTCTTAATGGCTCCTTCAGCCGGCTTTAGGGAGATAAAAGCACCGCTCTGCATATCACATGTGCCTCCAACGGCCTGTGTTTGGGGCGTAATGCATGGCTGGCTGGATGACTGGTTCTCTAAAGAAAGCATCCGGACTCGACGCCCTTCGGATAAAAAGAGAGAGAGTGGTGTGACAGTATCAAAGGGATGGAAAGATGGCCGGATTTCTACTTTCATGGTCTCACCTCAAGTGCTTTTGATGAAGGGGGAGTGTTGTTTTTCTCTATGTTTGCAAAGAAGCAGCCACCAGGCACGACATGTGGAACGTGGACGCGATGCCGAAGACGAATCAGAGCTCCGAGGAGGAAAACTGATCGACTATTTCCAAGGTGTCATCACACGAGGGGTCTTTTTTGTGTACGTTTTTCCTACAAATGTCTAGAAACACATGTTGATTTCCACTTGTTACGCGTACACAATGTTTTCTAAGTGCATTTTTGTCGCTACAGGAAACAATTCACTTCGGTTTGGGTTAAAGAAGGGCTGCTACTTAGTCACATTAGTACAATAGTCGCATGACAACTAAATCAATATTGACTTCCTGTTTCACAAGGGGCACAAACCATCTTGTCAATACCTTCTTTTTTTTCCTTTAACCCATCCACCTCCCCTCAGACTGCTTCCTTTATACCACAACACTGACTAAGTGGGGGTTTTGCAACATTTAGACTTACTGGAAAAGATGCCATTTCATGGATTTCATCGACAAAATTAAAGTGCATCCATTGTTGTGTCCTGATACCAGCGCTGTCTGAGAGCAGTCTGCTATTTCACATGAACCACACATGTGCACCTCATGGTGGCAGTAGAGGGAAAGTCAGTCCTCCTGTCTGCAGTAATGTCCCACATCTTGGCAATTACGTTGGCAATCACAATGTGTTTTCAAACAATAGGGGAGATAAAAACCCAGGTGGTAAAAGCACTGAAATGAACTTTAATTTAATGTGAGCTACATGCTTTTGATTGCCAAAACCCAAACGGCAAATGTCTGATTCAAACTCCAATTTAAACAGCATGGGGAAGTCTACGCGCTGCTGTTTGGCCTGTCGACCTCTGTTGACCTTTGTTGACCTCCGTCGACCTCGTTCCACAAACGGGTCCGAGGAGGAACGGCCCGTTTGGAAACAGCAACCGACGTCGGGGAGTGTCGTCGCTGCAGAACCGGGTCAAAGTCGTCGTAATTGTCTGCAGATGAGAAAGACTCGGCGGGCAGCGGCGTGCGCTCAGCAGAGGGCCGCGTTCATTAACACCTTCTGTCGGATGCAAATGAGAAACTGATTATGGAGAATTAATAGCTGCAGGTCACAGCAGTGTCTCCGGGAGTCTGGAGGAACAGTCTGCTAACTAGGAAACACACACAAAGAGGAACAAGTCAGTGTTATGAGCACACAACCTTTACAAAAAGGAAAAGTGCTGGTGTATACTTCCATTACTGTCCACAAAGACCAAACCAAAAAGGTGTTGGTCTGTCTCTCAGTAATCACTGAAACAGCTGGTCACGGATTTTAATGAAAGAGGAAGAAAAAAGTGCATTTTTTAAGGACTATTTTCAGTGGTGGATTAATCCACTTTTGGTGATTAAAGGACTCCAGTGAGTATATTCGTGGTAATGATGTAATGCATCAGCCGGAGCAACACGGAGGCTCTTTGATGTGTTTTTAATGGACAACAATAGATTTCTATGGCAAAGAGGAAGACCATGTGTACGGCTTTGCTGCGAGTTGTTTGAATTGATTGTTCTAAGTATTAACTGTAAGTATTGAAAAAAGTAATAATACAAAATAATGAAAAATAAAGTTACAAATAAATAATAATATATAGTCATATTTAAAAAAAAAAGATTACAATAAAAATAAAAAAAATGTAAAAAGACAACAAAAATATTGCAATATACATACAACAAATAATACAGACATAATAATAATAATTAAAAACATAATTAAAAAAAGAAATTGTAAAAAGAATGTTACAATATATGTATAGATATATACATACAACAAACAACAATTATAGTATGTAAAAATATAAATATTTTTAATAATTCTAAAAATGTAAAAAAAAAAAAAAAAAAAAGAAGAAATAATGAATTAAATAAATATAAAAAATTTACAAAAAAATGTTCATTAGCTTTGTCTTTTGTTTGTATGTGTGTGTGTGTGTGTGTGTGTGTGTGTGTGTGTGTGTGTGTGTGTGTGTGTGTGTGTGTGTGTGTGTGTGTGTGTGTCTACAGACTTGATTTGTGTCAGTCTGTACGTTTCATCTCCTGAGATACTTCAGCACGGAGCAAAGTGTCATCGACCACCTGACCCTCGTGGTCGCTTCCAGCGCTGCAGCGTCTCCCAGAATCCACCTGGGTGTCACGTTGACATTTCACCCAGAAGTAAATCATTCTCGCTGCAGACTTCATAATTTGCCTGAACTGATCCTTTAAGAAGCATCATCTAAAAAACTGGAGCAGAGGAGAAAACAACGAAGTGGCACGACGCCTTTGAGAGTTGTTGTTGTTGTTGTTTTCCTTTGTTGCCCCTCAGCTCTCACATTATTCATCTCCTGCAAGCTGCAGTCAGAGAGATGAAGAGTGAGATGATGCATACGTTCTGTGTTTGTTGCACTTCTGACAGTCATTTGTCTTGATGTCTTTCAGTCATTACCGCTCTCCCTCCTCCTCTCTCTCCCTTACACACACACACACACACACATAAACACACAAAGGTTGCCATGGAGATTTGCATGCTGTGCGCCCGAGGTTGCCATGACACCAGATTTTTTTTTCTTCTTCTTCACTGGGCTGCAGAGTGTTTTGCTGGCGCTGGCGGTGGCTCCGCCTCCTCCAGGCAGCTCAAATTAATAAAAAAAAACAAACAAAAAAAAAAAAAACAGTTTTGTTTGCGCCGCATGTTCACCGACTCCTGCGACGCGCCGCAATGACCGAGGAGGAGGAGGAGGAGGAAGAGGAGGGATGTGTGTGTGGGGGCGAGACGCCGAGTGAGGCGAGGTGGGTGTGATCAAGAGGTGATCTATTATCTGATGATTGGAAAAACAAGCCTAAAGTGGATGGGAGTGCCGAGAAACAACCGCTCAGGACCAGGTGATGGAAGAGCGGCGGCGATGTGCTGAGTTAGAGCTTCTTCTTCTTCGTCTTCGTCTTCTTCGGCTGCAAATGGGAAGGAACATGCTGCTTATTAATGTTCAGTCGTGCTGGTTTGACCATAAAACCTTCGCCATCGGTCTCCCTGTTGAAGCTGGAAAGCATTAAAAATGTAAAACCTCCTTCTGTGTGTTGGTGTACATTCAAAAAAAAAGAGAGCCTGCAGAGATTAATGGTCTGAATCCCTTGAAATGTAGCAAAGACATTAACTTAGTTCATGTTTTTGAGATAACACCGTGAAGAGCCCGGCTGCTATTCGAGCCAACGGGAAATAAAACAAAAATTGTAACAGACCCAAGACTTAAATCAGTGGAGCGAGCTGTTCGTGTGTCTTAACTCTGAACGCCCCGCTGAGATCGAGGGAGTGAGTTTGACTCAAGAAATCCAGATTGATGGCGAAACGTTCAGTTGTGTTGCTCTCTGCTGATAAAAGGCAGAGTTTTCTGTAGCGCTGATGAAACGTCCTTATCTCTGGCAAACCTATCCCCCCTTGAAACCAAGTGGGTTTCAAACCGCCGAGGTTTCCTAGGAGACAAACGGCTAACGTCACCGTCGGTCTTGTGTCGAAGAGAGAGAAATCTGGGGGTTGGAACGAAGGGGCGATCGTTGCATCGACGGACTTGTGTTGGTTTATGGTTCCCGCCTTTTCCGTACGCCAGAACAGTTTAGAGTCGACCTGCACGCCGACGTTCACCGATATCTCCCTCCAGGAATTCGCCGCCATCCGCGTGTCCTTATCCTCCGTCAGACGGGTTATATAAACGCTCATGTTTGCAGGAGCTCTTCAGCCAAACGTTCTTCAACGGGATCCATTGTTCGTGTTTCTGCTACGGCTTTTAAAAATGGCGGTATCACGCTGTGAAACCGGGAATGCGAGACTCAGAAAAGGACGTGGTTAGCGGACCAGTCAATTGCGTAGCTTTGTCGGGTATTCAGACATTTTGGGCGACGCACGCAAGATGGCTGACGGGACTACACAAGGGGCGCTTGCATCTCTGCGTAAAACCCGAGTATAAAGGACGTTTAAGGCCAGCGAGCTGGTTTCTGTTGGACCGCCAGTAAAACGTGACGTATTCTGTCCATCATCTTTGCTCTCTGGAGGCCGGGAGAGCTGTTTTACCTCCAAAGCCACTTGTGTGCTCAACAAGAAATCCTGAAAATCCAACAAAAGTCAAAAACCCCTTCTTCATCTCAGTCTGCAGACCATGCAGCTGATCGGCGCTCCTCTGTCGAGCCTCGGTCGCCAGAGAGAGAGAGAGAGAGAGAGAGAGAGAGAGAGAGAGAGAGAGAGTAAACAGGTGGGCATGCTGGGCGGGGGGAGGGTCAGGTGACTCCAGAGACGAGGAGGCATCTGTTGGGCAAGTAGAGATTGGAAATTACCGTGTTTGAGCAAGAGAGAAAGAGGAGAACTGCAGGGAAGAACCGAACGGCTGAATGTGTCGATGTACACACACACACACACACACACACACACACACACACACACACACATACGCGTTTGGTCTTCTTGTCTAGTTCTTTAAACGGCACTATACTTTAACACGTTTGCTCATTTCCCAAATCTGAAAGGATTTAATAGAAAACTGCGACCAAAACAACCATCACGAGTTCAGATATATTTATAACACCACCTGAGCGCGCCGGCCTTCCGCTGCACCTGGGCGGTGTCATGTAAACACAGAGCGGCCTGTGGCCTCCACCTCCATCCGTCAACGTCTCTCCTTTTGCTCGGGCTCCTGTTTGTTAGTGCTGCTTATCGCCCCACGGACCCTGATACATGAGTGTGTTCACTGCACACACACACACACACACACACACACACACACAGTGACAGACACACACCCGCAGGGTTTGGGGAGGGGGCCGGCGGTGCTGAGTACACAGAGAGAGAGTCGGCCTCCCTGCCAGGTTTCGATCTCGCTCACCTCTCTCATCAGAGAGCGGCTCCGAGAACAAACAGCCGTTTGTTGAGCTCATGTCAGCAGACATGCAAACTCCTGCCGCAGGGCGCCGGATACGCGTTTATTCCTTCTATCCACCTCCTGGTAATTCATGTGCATTTCCCTATAATCACCCGGCAGAGGAAGGTCTGCATGTTCAGATGTAATGCTCCCAGTCGGACTGAGAGCTTGAGTTTGTTTGCTGCTACGAGGAGACGGTTTACTCCTCTGGTGGGATACAGATTTATCAAAGAAAAAGTGAGGAGAAAAGCCAGAGAGAAACACCAGAGCGTTTCGGTTTCAGAGTTTCAGTTATTGGAAACATAAAAACATTGAAATGTCTTGATTTGGCGTGAGATTTGCATTATTGAATGTTCCTCCGTCTCATTTGAATGAAGCAGAGTCGTCTCATATTGTCTCTCTCGTCGCCAATTCCCAGATTATATTTGAAAAGGGTGAAAATAACTTCCTCCAGAGGCTAAAAATGTAAGTTTGTTTGCGAGAGAAAACATCCTGGAGTCATTTGAGGTTTTATATTATGAAGAGCGGCAATGTGCTCCATAAATAAAAACAGCAATCTGACGTCTGGATATTACATTTTCTTCTCTAAAATTGGAAATGATGTGCTGAAGATGACGTGTGATACAAAAGTCAGGTGGTCGCTTATTAGTGTTCATCATCTGGGGAGCGTGGTTGTTGACCAGCTCGTGGTGAACAAAGAATACTTTGGCCAGTGAATATACAGGTAACAAAGGAAGTACTCAGCAGCAGACACAAGCATCCAGTGAGCTCCATGATTTAAACTTGAGAGTCACAAGGGTCCAAAGCAGGCAAACAAATCCATGGAGCAGAGAGGAGGAGGGGAGGGAGAGGGGGATGCAAAGTCCAAAAGATTAGGAAGAGGTGCAAAACAGGCAGGTTACACGTTTCAGATTTCAGGATTTCAAGCTCCAGGTCAGAGACAGATTACAGCAGCGAGAAAGCTCAGGCATGAGGCACAACGTTTTGGTGCAGCCGGCATAAGGAGAGAGTGAGATTATTTGCTGCCATTAGAAAAATTAAAGTGTTTAAATAACAGCATCCCCACTAAACTTTGACAAGTACCACTCTGTAATAAGTTAAGTAGTCAAAATAACATAAAGTCAATTTAATTAATTGGTTCCATTTCATTTCCATTATAAAAACAAGGTATACTTTTTATTCAGGGTTGGACTGAAGAGAGACAAAAGGTGCAAAACAGAATTAATTGACAATTTAGACCTTATGCTTTAGCTTCACGGTCATATTTTCTCTTTACTCTTTTGCCTCATGATGATGGTGCCTCAATATAAAGAGAGCTGAGATTGTTCTGCACTTTTAGATGTAACACATGGGCGTGAATCACAAGTGTCTTTACAAGGGGAATTAAAGAAATTATGTAAAATCGAGAAAATGTTCTTAGGGTTGATAACGAATCATGTTTGACCCCAGAGGACAAAAGGTGTGTGTCAAACAGGAGGACATTACGAGGGTCAAGCTCCCAAATACTCCACCGTGCTCACCAGCGAGGCTCTAACAGTGTGTTGTCTGTCTACTACTCATTATATTAATCATGTCTGTCATGTTTATGTAACTGTTACGTTGTTCATTCTGGTCACATGACGTCTTTTGCTTCTGTCCCTCCGGGGAGAGGGATCCTCCTCCGCTGCTCTCCCGAAGGTTTTCTCCCCTTTTTTCCCCTCCATTTATTTCTTATTTTGGGGAGTTTTTCCTGATCCGATATGAGCCCTCCGAGGCAATTGTGTCATTTGTGATTTTGGGCTATAAAAAAGTAACTGAATTGAATTGAATTGATGAGCGGGTGGTGCAAACAGTACGAGTGCTAAGAGCTAAAAGAGGCTAAAACCATGAGCAGAGCTGGTATGAGTTCATTGAAAAACATTCACAGCATCGCTCTCTCACCCTCATTGTCATTAGCCAGATGGAGGAAGACTCTCAGATGAAGTGAACGGAGGCATCTGTGGAGAATCGTCTGCATTGTATTAGCTGCAGACGGCGGATTGATCCTTTTGTTGAGTAAAATGTGTTTTACACACCTGTCTTCGCCTCCACACTGTAGCGGTTCCTCAGTCCCAACAGCCCGAACGAGTTTAATCAAGACGGTGTTGATGTTTTCCCAAAAGCTCCTCAACTCGCCCCCCAAAAGACGAGGAGAAGAGAGCAGGGGGTTCAAAAAGGCTAGATTTGTAGAGACAGAAGAAAATGGCTCCATTAAGCGTCTCCGAGGCTCTCGGCCTGAGTGGGTTCATCTGGACGCTGACCTTTTGTGGGCGCTGCTGATGGCTGCCACGGTGAAATGACAGCACAATGATAAAAAATGACTTAAATTACACTGAGCTCCCCTTCAGCTGGCAGCGATTTAAAAGCTTTCGCCAGTCCTCCGATGTAGTTAAAGTGACATTTGGCCGCTCTTGTTGACAGAAGGAGCCGTCGCTCTTCATAGAAAGACAAAACGCCGCAATCATCGTGTCAGCGGACGGCCGGGTTTCGTTCTTTCACCGCTTTGTTTAGGTTCAACTGGGGAGAGAATTGTAGAAAAGTTCAGACAAAATGTGAATATGATGAAGACTCTCTGGACATTAGAACGTCAAGTCTGCTCATTATCAATTAGTTTGGACTAAGCTGACGCTGTCGGATTAGAAAATGGGTTTGCTGTTTGTTTTTATGTACAATACGTATTTGTGTTTGTGCCTTTCTTGTTCCATAGTGACAACGTCCCCGTGCACAAAGTCGGCACCATAAAGAATCCGTCTCCAAGTCGTATGGACAAATGTGTGCAATATTAAACTTGCATAGTCATAGCCTGTGACATTGTGCAAACTAGTTCAGTGATTCTCAAAGCAGCCAGTGGCTCCGTCAGAAGAAGGCTTTAAATTCATTATTATTTTCATTTCTAAATCTATAATAGTGAAAAAGAGCAGGATAGCTAATTTAGAAATACATAAGATGTGTAATAAACATATTTGCATGTTCAAAGAGTTATAGATTAGTTGGATTATATCATAATATATAGTGAATATTATATAATATATATTATACTATTAGATATTATGATATAACCCCAAAAAAATAAAGTGAATTATATATATATATATATATATATATATATATATATATATATATATATATATATTGTATATATATACTTCTAAATTAGTTCTCGTGACAAAGACTATATATGTGTAAAAAATTGTCTTGAAAGGGGTCCTTGTCTCAAGGTTGTCGTCATGATTTTAGCAAACACTGCCAAATTTGGGCAAATTTACATTTTCAGACATTTCTCATTTCAAAGTTCACTCTCAGTTTGAAGGCGACAGTGTGAAGAACCTCACATGGGCCCATTAAAGACTCTTGAACCAACCTTGAAGCTGCTTGGATCTGGACATAATACACCACATTCCAGCAAAACCTTTATTTATTGCCTCTGATACTGTAACCGGTGGGGCGTAAAAACAAAAAAAGAAGATAAACATCAGGGCTCTCTGGTTTGAGGAAGATGAAAAGCAACTTCTGCGCGGCCTCCTGGAATTTCTGGGGAACTTTTGATTTCCTGCTTCATGCTCGGTCCTCCAAGAAAAGGGACAAAATTAGAAATAACATTATGGAAATAGAAATCCATCATTCAGTGAGCCGGAGCCAGAAACATGGACACTTCATCCTTTCAAAAGAATGTTGGGCAACCGATGCAATTTCAGGACAAAGAAACAGGGGAGATTATTAATTTCCAATTTTCCATTCGGACTACAAAGTGAAACCTGTGGGTATGTACGAGGATTAAAAACAATAATCCACTCCCGGTTTCTGATACGGCCGACATTCGCAAGTAAAATGTGTCTGAGAACGAAAGCCTTGAGCCAAAAGAGCAGAGGGATACATCTAACGGGAGGCAACACCCCGGACATGTTGGACATGGCGATGAAAAGTCAACATATTGAATGATCCGTCCCAGAGTCCTCTCTTTGTACAGATTATCCCTGGATTTTTAGGAGCTGAGTACGGAGCCGTGTGCTGTTCTGTGAGCCCCGTCGCCCGGGGGGAGCTCATTACCAGCGCTCCTGGCTGGGATTTGAAGCATGTCGGCCCATACTCTGCTGTATTTAATTCCATTCCTTCTGGTTCTTTTTTTTTTTTCCTCCTCCATTAATCTGTGTATTTAATTAAAGTCTGCTTGCTTTGACGGCACCGAGAGTGAGAGGCAGGAAAAGGACAGAGAGGACCGGGAGGAGGAAACGGGCCTCACAGTTAGCTACGGACCGTTTTATGTAGAAGTTTCCAGTGAAGTTGCCTCTGATTGAGACGCCGGCGTCACATGATCGGTGACCAAATGTCTTCTTCTTCACCTCGTCAAGACACCGATAACATGTCCAGCATGTAGTGCCGCCAAAACCCATTTTAGCCCAGCTCTCAGTGTGGTCATGTACCGGAGAAGTCTGGTCACAAGCCGCTCCTACCTTCGGTGGGTGTCCCCGCTGTAGCAAGCTAGCGCTGCTGCTAGCGCAACGCTGCTGCTGCTAGCTCCCCGCTGCTGCTGCTACGGCCCGCGTCCCCGCTGCCCGAGTCGGGTGTCGAGTCGGGGCTGATCCCGCTACCTTCGGTGGCTGTCAGGGAGCTAGCAGAGACCTAGCAGCAGCGCTAGGCGAGAGCTAGCAGCGCTAGCAGCAGCGCTAGCTGGCAACAGCAGGGAGCTAGCGGGGACACCTACCCGACTTTTATGGTAACTAACGTACGATAATGATAAAGAAACACTTGACTTTCACCCAGGAGATCGCTGTTTGTGTCCCGACGTATAAGATTGATACAGAAAAAAATCCTCTTAATCATCACTTAATACCCATGAAGAGCGCGTGGCGGGGTTTGTATCTGACCTTTGACCTGAGATCTGTGAGGTGCGGTTGTGTTTACAAGAACCTCAGAACGCAACCGCTGTTGAAACAATCAGAAAGGGATGTGTTATTCTTCTAACTCATAACCTTTCTAGAAGAAATTATCAGGCAATTGTTGGACATCCGTAAGGGAACGCAACAAAATAAAAGGACGGTTCATTTTTTCAAAAGATATATGTGACATTTCCTTTGGGGGCTTCTTGGATGGATTGCCGTAGTATTTATTCATCCCCAAAGGATGAAGAAGACAACAAAATGGCTACACATTGTAACTCCAGATTCTATATATAGAGGTGTCGCCTCTCGGAGCTGTTGCTGTATTCCTCCAACTCTAACATGCCGAACTGTTAAAGCAGGAAAACCTGCTGTATTATTTTTCTCATCATTGCAAAAGATGCTGTGCTGACTAGTTAAGTGCGACATCCAAAGTGCTTTTCAGTAAGAGACATTTCAGTAAGAGACAACCACTCTCAGAGCTTGAAACATCTTTTTTATCCATCCCATACTTTCCGTGTGAAAGTATCCTGTGGACGGCGGCGTGCTCGTCTCGCTTTTGTTGGGGGTTTTTTTCTGACAAGAACCGGATTATTTCTACCGGCAGGAGAGCTCCGCTGCTGGTTAATAGAACCGGTAAGTCGAGCTTCAATTTGAAATGTTGGATTATTTTTGAAGCTGCAGCAGTTTTCAAACACAAGACATGAGAAAATGATGAGGGCGGCAAGAAGATAAGCGGACATGCTGCTGGAGGTCATCGGGACTTCTCTGATGCAGAAGCCTCTTTTGCCATTATCTTGCTCCTTCGGTTTTTTCTCGCCTCCCTGTTTTGACCTGGCTCTGTCTGCATCCCGAGGCCGGCCTGTCTTCCCTCCTGCACCGTCCCGATTTACCCTCCACTGCACATTTCCTCAGATGGTGTATTGTCAGGGTGTTTTCCACAAACAGAACGCTGATAACACGCACAACATGGCAGCCTGTCGCTCCCGTTTAAGATAAGGAAACCTCCTGACAGTGACGTCGTGGTTGCTGAGGGCTTTTACAGGGAAACTATCACGACGGCGAGCATTTCGGGCGCTGCATTCTGCATATTTTGCTGATAAGCAAAGCACGAACCAACTTCTAGTCCCGTCGCATACGGATTCTGAATTCTGCTCAGAAATTAGGTACAATGCAACAAATATCGTGTCCAAATATTTACATTTTTTTATTTAGTCTTTTCCACAAAAGTATAGTGACAAAAAAGGTTTTCCAACTCACCACATTGTACAGCATGGAGCACTGAAACCTAACCAGACTGCGTCCTCACAACAGTGGTCTGAATATTGTACAAGGTCATCTGTGGAGAGCTGTATTCATTTTTGGCAAGCTTTGGTAACGATTACTTTCATGGGACGAAAGAAATACAGACAGGAGACAAAGAGGTGAGAAGTGAGCGGCTACAGGCTGATTGTTACACGGCAGGTAAGGCTGACTTGTTTTTATCTGAAGAGGAAAAATTGTTTAGTCGTTAATCGCAAAAGAAAACTCAACTCTCGTCGACTTTCTCACTGGTTCTGGAGCTTTTGGTCTCGTCTGTGACTTCTCCTCCATGTTGATGTTACTGAATCTGCCGATGAAGACCATGAGATGAGGCCAAAAGCACCTGAAGAAGGGAGTAAGTGGACCTTGAGTTGATTTTGTTTTTGACGACGGATGTTGACAGCGTCGAGGATGGACTCTCCAGCTTGATACAATAACAGTTTAGTGACATTTTCTAGTGACTTGTTTTGTACGACAGACATAATTATTTCATTACCAGCGAATTCTCACATCTGAAATGTTGGAACCAGAGAGACAGATCAGTTTAGACTGTTAAAGTATTCAATTAGTCGACATAATGAGTTGGCGTTAGCGGGGAGCTCGATTCAAACTAATTAATAAATTATTCAGTTTTTTTGGCGCCAGGTCAAATACCGACTGACAGACGGATATTTGGATCCCTGAACTGAGCGGGACCCCGGAGGGAGAGAGAGAGAGAGAGAGAGAGAGAGAGAGAGAGAGAGAGAGAGAGAGAGAGATCCTGAAGTAGAGAAGAGGTGGCAAAATAAATAGAACAGGTTTGACACGTGACAAGGCTACGGTAACGAGGATACGATATCTAAAAGTGTCTTTTCTTGAAAAAAGGTGACTTTCTTGGCGTTCAATCCACAGTTCTTAACCAAAGGGTTCATAGTGTTTTCTTTAAAAAAAACAAAAAACAAAAAATGCTGTGCCATAATAAGAGTACAAAAATACATAACTATGCAAGACAGGAACTATTAAAAGAGTCCGTGTGAATACTGCGAGCTCCGTACGGCGCTGTGATGTTTGGCCGGCAGCGGAGACGTGGGGGCGGCCCGGCGACGTTCCCTCGGGCACGATGGGGCTGAAGGCAGCGCCGCGGGAACAAAACGACAGACAGCAGTAGTGGCTTTCAGAGCGAGAGAGACAGCTGATATGTGTCACTCTTCGAGGTGAGCTGGTGTCAGGTGGAGGGGAGCGGGCACCGGCGGGTTTCACATCGCGAGCAAACGGAGCGGGAGACGGGTCTCAGATGGCGTAGTCGTCCTGAGCGGCGGGGCTGAAGGCGGAGCTCCGCAGGGCGTCCAGGCAGTTGACGAGGATGAGCGTGCCGGTCAGGTGCTTCCAGCGCTTGGTGATGGGGTTCTTCATCTTGTCTATGCCCATGTGCAGCTCCTGGATCACGTCTCGGTAGCTGTCGCCGATCTGAGCGGCCCACGTGACCAGGAAGTCATACGCCGGCTTCCACATGGCCTGCAGGCCAGAGAGAGAGAGAAGAGAGAGAGAGAGAGAGAGAGAGAGAGAGAGAGAGAGAGAGAGAGAGAGAGAGAGAGAGAGAGAGAGGAGGGAGAATAAACAATAAACATCCCATGATCTGCTGATACACAGACGCGTCTGAGCACTGACTGAGCCGATTGTGTCCGACTGCAGACGGTTGTCTGCTGTCCTTTCCGTGCTCCGCCATGCGGTTCAAATTGTTAAAAAGCTTTTGAGAAGCAAAAAAAATGCATTGACATGAACTTCATGGTCAAGTTGTCGTGTGGATCTCGGACTGAGTTTTTGACTGAATATTCATCCTTACAAATGAGGCAAATATAATTTGCCACAATCCACAAAGTACTCTTTGGTTCTTATAGAAAGCATAACTATTTTAAGAGAATTTTATCAGCTGGGATGAATGGTTTTATCATGAAACATCAGTATTTTGCTGTGATTTTTGTTGCAGTAAACATTTTCTCAACCGGCGTTAACTAATCAAAATCGTTTGGTTTTGTGCAAACTGTTTTCTTCTTGAAGGGTATCAAAAATCAAATGCATCTAAAAAGAACTTCATGGAACAAAACACAACAAGATACAGCAGCGATGCTGATTTTGCATCTATTTGTGTCTTTCCAAGACGGACGTACCTCGCTGTCCACCACCCCGTTCTTGTCGCGGTGCGGCGCCTCGTAAGCGTCCATCTGCTGGCGCGACACCTTGACGAGCCTCTCGGCGAGCTCCCTCCAGCGCCCGGCCACCTCCACGGCCGTGGTCAGGAGGACGAAGTCCATGACCAGTCTGGCAACGAGACCCTGACAGTCCATCTTCAACAGAGCCTGCGGTGAAGAAAACCAACACACAAGAGGACGTGAGACTGAATAAATGAGAGAGGAAAGCACAGCATGAAATGACGGGAGTGGAATATGGAGGAACGTTACGAGAACGTCGGGGTACGAGAGAGGACGACGTTGGTGTCTCGTGAAGATGGGAACTGAGCAGAAGTCAGTGAAGTTTCCCTAAAAACCAACCGCTACATGGAGACTAATAAATCTCCAGGTTTCCTTCCACGGACTTGATCCTCTGTTATTTTCCACAGCCTGCCTCCCCAATCCGCCTGCAAATCTCAGCTTTGTGCATTTTTCAGATGCTTTCTAGTGGAAATAGAAATAAGAGCCTCACGTTGCTCCCACAACAACACTCAGGATTTATGTCACATCTGAAACTGAGCAAAGGGGGGAAAAATAAAAGAAACGCCTGGTGACCAATACGGATACACACAAAGACGCACAACAGGACACCGCAGGATTAAAGGCTGAAGGCGGTTTCCAGCATCTCCTCGAGGCAACATGCTGACGGTTTAGCTGGAGTTTGTCCCGAGGGCGGCGTTGGGGAAACACCTGGGGTCGGTAATGAACACTAAACGCCTCGCTTTCTTGCTCTGCACCAAAAGTTTAGACAGCTCAGCAACATCTCCATCTCCAGGTCCCGCTGCCGAGGGAGGGCGGAGCGAAGCGCAATGTGCCGACGTGGCTTTCCTGTTTGTTGGGCCCTAACTGGTCTGGACAGGAGCCCGGCTCCTCCCATCAGCCTCGGTAACCTGCCTGTCTCCATCAGTTATGCCCCGGCCCCGGTGTGTGTGTGTGTGTGTGTGTGGGAACAAAAAACACTTTGGAGACCTAAGTCTGCTCCGATAGCAGAGACGACCTGCAGCGCGTCACCGGGGATTTGCAAACACAAATGTCACAGATGCAAATACAAAGTGAGTTTGCACTGACGGATACACACGTATTTATTCATGCACCACACTTGCAAACGCGCGCACACACACACACACGGCCAGAAAAATGCAGATTAAAGATATTTAACTGGACTACTTTCTAAAAATGATCTCACGTTCGGGGGATTTTTTTTTATTTTTAGAATGTCCAAACTTTCCATATGTTCTCGTTATCCAGGTCTAAAAGTTACTGGTCCTCACAAAGACAGAAGTACAGAGAAACACACACACACACACACACACACACACACACACACAGACTGACTGACGAACACGGACGCAGCCTTTGACTTGCAGACTCAACAGAGCGAAGGTGAATTTAAAGCTCCTGTTTGGGCTTCAGCTCCACGTGCAGGAATGTGTGGAACGACAGGATATGAAGGGGGGAGGAGGATGGAGGGATGGAGGGAGGGAGGGGAGGGGGATGAGGGTCGAGGAATGCAGATGCCATGCTCCAGCAGCCCCACTCACTCTGAGACGAGACCAGAGGAGATAGAAAGCGTCAGTGGGCCAATCAGACGCCGGCCTCGGTTCTCTCCAGGATCACTTAGCGGCAAAAAAATCACATTATACTCAAATCAAGTTAAGACACTTTGGTTCGTTAGTTAAACTCAGAGTGGCCGACTGCGCTGGACTCACACAGCATTTGTTTGTTTCTGTTTGTGGAAGTTGAGGGGAAGACGCCGTCGGGGAGATAAACCCTTTGACAAGCACCTGTTTCCTCGCAGGACAATAACCACAGGAAATCCCCGCCAAAGTAAAAAGGGGATCACTTCCTGTCTGACCGCGGGTTTAAGTGTGTCTCTGCATGGGAGCGCTGCGTGGTAACACAGTCCTGCTTTGTGCACTCAGTACGAGCCAATCAAACATTTTGATACAGAATCAGACTGTTTCGTGAAGGTATTTAAGTATCACACCACCATGATGAATAGACTTGTTTATTAAAGAGGGACTTGATCAATAACTCCTCCAACATCACTCCCTGGTGCATTAAAAAAAATCATAGCAGCCTATTATTTCCCTCCAGATCCAATTGAATAGCTGGTCTTGAAGAAACATGGGTCCTGCATGTTTTCACATGAGCTCATGGCCGTCATGAAGAGAGCTGAAAATGTTTTTATAATCTTCTATTCACTGTGTATTCTAGTCACACCGGCCTGCACTTAGTCCGGTCCACCTGAAACTGGCTGACTCACAACATCACACTTCATGTTTGGAAGCATTTCACTGTTTTTCGTTTGGCAAGTGAATGAATCAAAAGCTGCTGATTGATTTTCTGGAGACTCTAAACTGAGCAAAACCCCTCCGTGGACCGTTGACGAAATCTTAACTCAGCGACTGTATTTGACCCCTCGCTGGGTTTGCAGAGCTCTCAAGTGCATCGCATGGTCTTCATTAGCAGATGGTGGGGAGGGGGTCTCTGGACCTTGAGATTAGTATGTAAAACTAATATGCTTAAGATCGAAAAAGAACGATACCACTCTGGGCAAGAGATTGGGATTAACACGCCTTCTTATGAAATATATATATATGTCATGGAGTTCAGTTCACTGCTCAGAGCATCGAGAAGAAGTCCTGTGAAGCTGCACTTTGGTCTTTCTCTGGCTCGTCTTACTGGTTGCAAACATTCTGGCTGCTGTAAATCTTTGATGGCGCGTTGTTAAGTATTTATCACTCAGCGTCGTGCCCCGGGAGTCTCCAGCCTGATTTTAAACTAATAATTGAGCTGCAGCAGACGGATCCGGGTGCACCAGCGTTACAGCAACTGCAACGGCTTCAATACGCCGAGAGAGCGGAGAGGAATTACATGCTGAGCTGCCTTTTTAAATGTCAGCAAGTTGTGGGACACGTGTGTGCACGCTTTTGTTAAATGCCAAAGAGTTTGCTTCACATGCTCATCCAATCAGCGGTCTGAAGCCCCGCAGACCCCCCCCCCCCCTCTCTCTCTACACACACACACCCCTCCCCCACACTGCATAAATCATCTGCTTGTCAAAACGAGAAGAAAATTCCTGGAGACATATTTCCAGAGATAACGTTGACGGTGGAAACCAAGCGGGCGCGCTTCAATCATGTCTGTCTTTGCATACCAAAACAAACACAAACACACACACACACACACAAACTAAACCCTTGGTATCACCCACTGTGAGCTTTTCTGATACATGATTTGTTTCTTCCGTCTTCCTGTTTCAGGTTTTCCTCTCAGCTACAAAACTCACACACAATCTGCTCTTTATTATTTTTCTATCCCATCTTCATTTTCCATCTGACTTCCTCCACGTTTCCCATTTACAGCCTCTCCACTCCATCTCAGCCGCACTGTGGCTTTGCAATTGCATTTCTTCTGCAATCTCAAACATGTGTGCTCGCCTTTTCACCTTTTTTGGCGAACACAACCTCAGCCTCAGATCCCAAACCTGAGGATGCCGGGAGATTTTGGAACATTTCACCCACAAGTAAACTATTGTTATTCTTCATGAACTGGCTCCGAAAGCAGCTCAGACAAGGCCTTAATCTTCAGAGAACGAGTGATTTGTTGTTTAGTTAATTACTGCAAAAGCAGCCGCCTGCCACACCCAGTCGGGGAAGGAGAGGAGAGGGAGGAACAGAAGAAGGAGGCTGGAGATGGTGGAAATAAGTAAATCTAGATGTGTGCGCGGTACGAGAACGGCAAGGCGGAGAGCCAATCGCACACGGTGGGCCTGGTTGCTGCTCCAGTTTCCAGAGCCCTCCTCCAGGGATAGGATGTTGTTATTGTTCCCAGGCTCTATACCTGCCACACTGATCCCACAGCAAATAATTCAGGAGGGTCAGGCGCTCGGCAGCAGAGCTTTGAAATGAAAATCCCCTTTTAGCACCGAGCCACAACAAAGGATCCACCTCTGCGGTCTCTGTGCTGCAGGTTCTTATTAAATCGGCATGCCGGTTCGCTGTCTGTCGGCAACCAGGCAGGAGGAAGAGCGGGATGAAGGAGGGAGGAGGGGGATTTCCCTGGTAACGCTCCTTCTTCACTAGCAGAAGCTCTGGAGGACGTGAGAGGAGCTCACGGTTATATTCTCATCACGTGAGACTGAAAGTCTTCAAGAAGTAAAAAACTGTGCAACAACAGTGCAAACACAAAGAAAATACACGATCAAGAGAAAGAGATATCTGATGTATTACTGTTGCTGTCAGTTTTCTGCGTCAGTAGTGAGTCGGTCCGCCGGTCCTCCACTTGGAGGGATTGCCATGAAATGAGGTTCGGACATTCATGTTCTCTCATCGAGCAGCTGTTAGGGGAAATGTCACTCAGGAAAAGTCTTTCCGAGCCAATGGAGACGAGTCGGTTGCAGCAGGGCGAGAGCAGGCGGAGGAAGACAGACGCCGGGCGGATGACTTTTGGTTCTGCGCGTTAGATTTCTGTGTAAATCCCGAAAGATGGACACTGACAGACAGAGAGAGGAGCAGGTCTGTCCAGTGAACCCTCATATATATATATATATATATATATATATATATATATATATGTTTATGTTTTTTTTATGCAAGCCGAATAATAACCACAAACAAACACGACACCACAACGCCAGAAAAAGAGAATAAAATAAAGAGAACAGTTGGACAAAAAATAAACAAATAAAAAAACAAAAGGACAAAATAACATTTCTTCTGTAAAGAAATGAGGAAACACTGAGAAGCACTGCTCTGAATTCACATCTCTGTCCACTCGTTTTCTAAGAAACCTTTAAAGCGATCGAGAGACTTTTAACCGCCGAGTTGATCGCGTCACTTTTTTCGCCGTCCTGTCTCTGACATATTAAATAATTTAATGGTTTATTTAAACTTGCAATGACACATTACTGCCATATCGCCAGCTCTTCAGTTGATGTGTTGAACTTGTTGCTTAATCCCACATCCAGCAGTCACAGAGCGCCATGAATCATAAGTCATTGTGTCAACTTTTCACCCGCCGGTCGCTCTGTTTTGGTTTCTATCCACTCGTCCTTTAGTATATATATATATATATATATATATATATATATATATATATATATATATATATATATATATATATATATATATATGTGTATGTTGGTATTGAGAGGGTCAAAGTCAAAGTCAAAACATCAGAATGTAATTTATGTCCGTACAGCACATTTGAAGGCAGCTCACGATGACCCGCGTGCTGCCGGAGGCTGTAAAAACCAGAACCACGAGTTAAGACACTGTGAGGATCCCCTGGAGTTGTGGGGGACTGCAGAGATGGGCGATAATTTTCCGTGAGTTCGACAGCTTTCACATTTCAAAGAGTCATTGGATCCATTAGAAATATGTCTCACAGCCGCAGTCATTACTCTGAGAAGATGAATTAAGCATCTCCACCTCAAAGGTGTCCACACCGAGGAATGCAGCAAAGAATAGTGGGGGACCTGCAGCCTAAAACAACTCACTCCCTTTGTTTGCAATATACGTATTGAATTTCTAACACAATTATGTTGAAGATTTCATCCCAAAACAACCTTCTGGTCGAAATCCATGAACAACAATTGAATCAAACCAATCAATAACGTAATGAGACCGCAGCTGAAATCATGCTTCTGCTGAGATGCAAGGTAGCATTTAAGTGAGCAGGAGAACGGCGTTAAAGGTCACCAGAGGTCACTGAGGCTGAACACCTCCCAAATAAAACTATGAAGCACCTGTTCGTCCGTCCTTCAGATATCTCAAGACCCGTCACTAGAATAAACGTCTAACTGGCTCTGGAACAGTCTCCAAATAATACTGATGCCTTTTTACGACCCTCATAACAAGACGAAAGTGAGAATGTTTGGTTATTTCTATCTAGTTCTTCCTGATGTTGTGGTTGTGGTCCAGGCCACGTGTACATCGACTTCAGTGAATTCAGATCTGAGGATGTCTCCATCTGTGTGAGTTATGTTATGTAACGCTGTTTTTTTTCTCTGTATGTGCTTCATGATTTTGCATTTGTGTCTCAAGGGGCGATCCTTTCAAATGAATTCATAAAATCAATTAATTCTTAAAACAAAACAATATTTGCAGTTGGGGAAGAACATTTCATAGAGCTTCTCTCATGCAAAACTTCAAATAAGTGCAGAAGAATATGTTAACCGAATAATGCTCACACAATTCTTTCACATCTTATTCACAGAGGTAGAGTTTGTTTGCACTGCTGCGTTTTCTTGACTTTGTGGTTTGCTCAACTCGACACTTCTGCCAAGTGGACACGTGCATTGCGCTCCCTTAAATACCCTTATACAGTCACGTAAGAGCAGCCTGGAGAAGCATAGCAGAGGTTTTCCCACAGCAGTGATTTGAATTCACAAAGACGGGTCAGATGTGGCATTTTTGGATCTCTCTGCAGACGGTTTCGTGCGGGAGCGCCTGAGCGAACGCAGTCCTGTCCGTCTCGGGGTGTTTAAAAGTGGAAAGCCGCACGATAAAACCGCTTCAGTGTGATGCACCTGAATTAGTTGGAGTGTTAATCAATCAAATGAGTTGGGTAAAAATGTCCGGGAGTACTGCGGCTGTACGCTCGCTGACATTTAACAGAAATCCTTATCGTTATCCAACAGCGGACAACTGTCAGCGGGACAGTTAGCTGCAACGTGGCCTTATGTGCAGAGGGGGCCTGGGTCAAGGAGGATTATGGGAAGTCGTACTGACTGCAGGCGCCCGCCGGACCACGAGTGGAGCTTCTGTTTAGTTTCCGAACAATGAGGCAGGAAACATCTGCAGGGCCTGAGATCCAACAGACACGACCTGGACCCCGCTGCACCGCCCGCCGACAGCAAACAACACGGCGAGACTCGCATGGGATTGGAGGCCGCGCTGGTTCACGTGTGGCTTCTTTCACGGAGACGTCGTCACCCGTCAGCACCATGAATGAATGAAGACAATCGGTCTGCTTCAGACCACGTTGTCACTGTTGTCACACGCTTTTTACAAGTCAAGTTGTGTAAAACAAGGTAAAAAAAAGAAGTCCTGGAAAAGATCCTCTGGTCGAGACAAGACAAAGATCCAAAATCACAGCAGCATCTTGATGGTGGCCTCATAACAGTGAAATAGAAACAACAAAAGGCGAACGTTTCAGAATCGAAGAATTTGTTAATCAGAGGACGTTGCGCAATCTAATATTCACTTTGATCAGACGAGATTGGACCGATCAGATTTGACACACACATATACGTATGAACAAAATATTAGTCCAACCTTCCAAAATCCTAAAAATGTTTGAATTTACATAAATAGATGTAACAGTTGATGCACGGTGGTGCAGTACCTTTCGGCTCAAAGACACACGATGACACATCTCAAGCTGCGCTGCTGAAATTCCCCCTAGACCTCGGGGCTTGTTACTGCTGGCTGCTCGTTACTTATCTGTCTGTGTATGTTATTCCAGTGAACCAGTAATCATCATTTGCAAACAGAATTAATAATCGCCTGAAGCTAAAAAAAAAGTACAAATTCTGGATTTCATTAAAAAGAAACCTCCAAAAAGCTGCAGAGCCGCCCGCAGCTCACCTCCCCGTGTCTCTCTCTGGCTTATCGGACACATCTTTTGATGCATTCAACAAACCGATGGAAATTATAAATCTATGTTCACAAATATGCTGTCTGTGAGCACTTGGCGCTGCTGAGGACCCCTTTTCTCTACCGACAATCAAAGCCGACCACAATGGATTCAGACATTTGAGCACAAAGGAAAGCGGCCGCAGTGCTTTTGATTTGGCTTTCTTTTATTCTAAAAATAGACTTCCGTCCGTGTCGACCGGCACACAGGCGAATCATAGGAGATGTTCTTCTGTGTCATTGAGAATGTGCGAGAGGAGAAGAGGATGAGGATTTTATCTGACAGTCTTTAGATTCGCTCGGCTTTACAGGGAGGCCCGCACGGGCAACAAAATCCACTTTTCAGAGGACGCAAAAACAAACATCAGATGTTTGCGCGTGGAACAAACGGCATATTTGTGTCGGTTGAACAAAGAGTCCTCGCGATCTCAAATTTGCTGGATCTCTGCGTGCTTTGTCCCCACAGTAACCAGTAGTTTAGGTGTAATCCTGACAGACGAAACAGAAAAACAAACCTATATTCAGAAGCGAATGGGTCAGAAGTCCCTCAAAGGCCATATTTTCAGTCACCACCTTTTATTATGTTCTTTTCCATACTGCAGCTTCTCTGTCTATAAATGGTTCTAACTAGTGTTTACAACCTCGCGTAAATTACAGTGTATCTGCTCCGTGTTACTTCAGCTGTAGTTCATCCATGACCTCTGACAGAGACGCTCGGGATAATATGCCGACGGTCCAGGAACCGGGGTAGCCGAGCTCCACTCGACCAAAATGCTGTCAAACCGGCACAGACACATAAAATAGAAAAACGTATAAATATAAAAAGAAGCCTTGGACGTAAATCACTGGATTTGATGAGTGAGTTCAGCGCGTTTAGACAGCTCAGGATGAAAATCGCTCCCCGTACTGAGTGAGGCGACAATGAAAACCCACATTTCCACGACGGCAGATGCACAATAAAGTGCCTGAAAGAGTTTGTTTGTTCACTTACAGCTAACACAGCTCAGCACTTTGTCCACTTTAAATAAAAGCTGAATATACGGAGGAAAAAAAAGAAAAACACGAGGCATGAAGAGGCCACTTCATTTGCTGCAGACGCATGTGTTCTTTCGCTAGAAAGCCACGAGGAAAACCCCGACGACTGTCTCAAATATAACCGTCTGATATTCTAATTAAACCTCGGGATGCACTGATACTGGCATTGTGACAATGGAGCCGAACCATTAATACACTTCTAAGTTTATACACTGCATACACAGCATTTTTTACACTTGACTCACAGTTCCTGCTCATTTTGACGACTTATTACCAAGTTGCTGGTTGTAGGATTCATCCTTTAACTATGAAAAATAAATTAATAATAACTTAATAAATGTATAGCAATGTATTCATTTGTGACATTTTGTTTTAAGTCAGAAAGGCAATGTTTGCGTCTAGCTTGATGTTGCTTGCTCCCAGTCACTCAAAAGCAGTGAGTCATACGCCATATTAATTTTACACGATGGCCTCTGTACTCCATATCGACCGATCGACCGAAAGGTTTGATGAATCCTCAGTTAAAGCAGATCATTTTGGGGGAAACCAATACTAATTGCTGTAGAAAAAGTGTGTTATACTGTTAATATAATGTCAAACTATACATGCGCTCTGGTTGAGTTTAAAACATATTCTGTCACAGAGCACTACATTACATTACATTTAGCTGACACTTTTATCCAAAGCGACTTACATGTATTTTGTACACCGTGGACACAGCAACGGGCATAATGTCGGTACTCATTATCAACATGTGCCTGAGGTCCCATCAATAAAGTATTGTTTTACACTTCAAACAGGAGAGTACGGGCCTGTTTCTTCAAGTTGTTTCCTTCATTACCGACCCGGCCCCCGAGGGCTTTGATTCATATGCACATAAAGATAGAGAATTAAAGTAGCCTGAACGATCAATTCGATTTACTAGATCGGCATACTGTACACACAACCGTTGCAAAGTTACAAACTATTCTTTTTTTGCACGCCACAGCTCCTCAGGTCCTGATTAGACGCCGATGCCCACACAGCAGTTATTGACTGCACTCCCAGCAGAATTAACAGACTGAACCACAGCCTAAAGCCAAAAGCCTGAAGCAGCTGTGGGCAGATAACGAGAGGAAGGAAGAGTTGTTCTCCGAGAGAGAAATCTCCTACCAGGAGGATACAGGCAGAAACACATGACCATTTAATTTGACGCATGAAAAACAAAAGGCTCAACTGAGACCCAACATGTAAAACAAGGAAAAGGAGAATTTGCATTTTTTTTTTCCAAATCAATGACTCGGAGAAAATGCTGAGTCAGTGCAACAGAGGAGGATGCCAAGGCTTTAACTTACCGTCAGGAGTTCTTTCTGGAAGGACTTTCGCTCTTTGCTCTCCGCATTGTTGCAGTCCTCCTTCAGCTTCTCCAGCACCGACGCGACCCTCTCGGGTTCGCTGTCCAGCTCCGCGCGGCAGAAATGGGTCAAGGGCAGGTTGCCGTATCCGAGGGCGTCCGCGAACGCTCGCCAGCTGCCGATGTTCTCCATCAGTATAGTCCTTACGGAGGCGTAGATGTACGTGAGGAATTTGCAGGGCTTCAGTATCTGCTCCAGCAACAACGAAGTCGAAAGGTCGGGCCCGCTGAAGTAAATTGGCTTAACTTTGCCAACCACCAGCACATTCTTTGCATGAACAAATCCCATTTTGCCCTGATAATATCCAATGTACCACTCTTTTGTCCACAGCTGACCCTTCAGCCTGATCCTCTCCTCACTCAACAGAGCTACAAAGTCTCCTTTTTTGTACTCGATCAGGTACTGATTTTTCGTCTGACGAATCACAGTTTTGATTAGTTTTCCAAACTTCAGGTTATTTATTCTCCGGTCCTGAAAAACGGGGTACTTGGTGGCGATGGCGAGAGGAGACAAGACTATCTTGCCCACTTCCTTCTTCTTCAGGAAGCGCCTTTGCACCGATGTCTTTGGGCCTGCTTTGGGTGGCGGCGTTGGCGTCTGGACACAAAACTGAGCCAGAATACAATCGTGGTCGTCTTTGACCTGGATCCGTATGGTGAAGTCAGAAACGTCATCCGTGTTGCGCGATGCAATGATGTAGACAATCCTACTGACTTTGCCTAGCTTAACCTGGAAGCCCCGGACCACTTTGGCCTGCTCACTAACCTTTACCTCGTAGTTGGCCATGTTGGAGTAAACTCCAACGCGGAGGTCCTGGGGTTTGGACAGGACAAACTGGTGCTTACCCCAAAGCTGCAGCACCACTGATGGAGCAGACTGCGCCTGTTTGCCGACCTCACTCACCAATAATGTCTTTGGGGCACAGTCGTGGCCAAACATAGCCACGACCGTCTTGAAGGACGGGTGGATATGTTTGGGGCCGTATACTCCCAAGGTGATCTTTTTCACCACGTGCTCCCAAACTGTGGAGTCTGGAGACAGGGAGTGGGACTGAGCCACAACACACACATACATGCATGGCTCCAGGTTATCCAGACACACCTGGACTGTGTCTCCATACATGTACGCCTGAGGAATGGGGGTGTACGGCCCCTCTTTACAATCACTCCTGACACACAAGACTTCTGTCGTCTCCCTGCTCTCCATTTTCACCACGACAGACACTTTCATGTCCAGGGTTATGGTGGTTTTGGTCTCCATGTTGCTGAGTTTGATCTCCACCACAGGGCTGACTGTGGTGCAGCGGTCGGTGTTCAGCTCCAGCGGGGGGTCGAGCAGAGCTTTGATGGAGATCTGCTGGGTGTCCCCCGGGGCCACGTGGCCTTCGGGGATGTGAATACTGATGTTGGTGTCCGGGAGCTGGACGGCGCCTCCTGAGCTGTCCAGCCGACAGACGATGTTGGTCTCCACCGGCTGCGTCTGACCCCAGCCCGGGTTCTGACCCAGCGAGTCCAAGTCGTGGCAGGACCTGGCGAGCTTGCGGTGGGTGAGCCACGCCGTCCGAAAGTCCTCCCTGCTCTGGAACTGCTCCGGCGCCGGTGCCTTCAGGCCCCCGAAGAAACCAGAGGAGGCCTGAGGGGCGTCGGACTGAGCCTGCAGGATGGACAGCTCGGACAGACTGTAGGACCGCTTGCTTCTAAAAAACGGGTTGTCCCTGCGCAACGCTTGCCCCACCCCTACTGTGGGACTCAGAGGGTTGAAAACACCGATGCCAAAACCGTTGACGGCAGTGCTGCTGGTGGAGTTGGGCACTGATGTAGTGAGCGTGTCAAACAGAAGGAGGTCAACTGATTTCTCATTACTGTTCTGATCAAGTGAGCTCTGAGGACCCCTGTTCAGGAAAGGGTTTGTAGAGGTTTGGCTTGTTCCAAAAGGGTTTCCGTTTTGTAAGATGGTCGGTTTCAGAATCACCCCCGACCACTCCCCCAGAAGGTCCATCTCTTTGGCCGCCTCGTCGTGACAGTCTCCCACGGTGTCAATCATCCCGCTGTCGCTGAAGGACGAGTCTCTGAAGTTGATGGGCTCCACATAAGCTGCGGGGATGTAACCCATTTCTGTGTTGTTGTGGGCGTACCACCACTCTCCTCCTGACGAGTCCAGGACGTAGAGGCGGTCCCCCTTGGAGAACTTCAGGGTGGTAAAGCTGGATGGGCAGTAGTCCTTAATGGCAACGACTTCCCTGGCAGCGCCGAAGGAGGCAGTAGCATCCAGTCGTAAGGCACTGGGAGAAGGCACTGGGGAAAAACAAAAACAATGTCAAGAGTTTTATACGAGTAGCAATGTGTGGGTTGTGGACGACCACAGTACGACCACAGTGGCTATTTGTACCTCTCAAATCCGAGACAAGAGGATTTAATATATATTTCTAAGGCTTACGTGTGCAAAATAGTTATTATAAGCAGAACAAAAGAACTGCACCCGCTTGCGAGGACGTCCACATTATGCATCTTTTAAAAGCACAGGCTATCCCATGCAGCGATGGACTGTCACTACCAGATGCTTCAACTAAGTAGAGCACAGACATGCGCTTAATCTGTTTCAGCGCAGATGAAGGTGGAGGCAGAGGAGGGAGGGGGGGGCTGAAAGTCTGCTCACTAATTCATCCGCTGCTGCTGTTTGTGTTTCTTGAAGGGACAGAAACAACCAAGTGAAGTCTACTTTATGTTCAGTTTCACCTCTCTAACCCGACATGGCTCAATGTCTCTTCAACAAACCCAAACAAAGAGAGAAGTCTTTTTCTCTGTTCGTCCCCGCCAGCCAGCGACAGTCAGTCAATGTAACGACTTTTACTGACACTCTTTAGACATTTGTAGTAAATCGATTCCTCTGTTTTAGACATTTAACACATCATACAATCATTTAAAAATAATCCATTTCTATTTGATGCATCCCCTCATTACAACTTCCCGTTAGATGAACTTTCCAGCTGACCTTTGACGTCATTGAGGCTGGCTTCTGACACCACATCACTGAGATCGATCAGCGTCCCCTCGGACTTGCAGCGCGGGAGCGAGGCGTTGTTGGTGGTGGTGGCTCTGATTCGATGGGCGGCCATGTTCGAGAGCTGCGCACCAACCGGCGTGTTCAGGCTTCTCTAACGTATTGATGACTTTGGTGGCGGCCGAGTTGGACGTCAACAGCCTCCCATGATCTCTGAAAGACACAGATTAAACCGTTGGATTACGTAACATACGTGAAGAAAATATACCTTTTTACGTGTTTCTTTGCATGTTTTCTTTATCGTTTCAGATTTGCAGCATTCCGTGTGAAACATTCAGACCCTCCGTCCTCTTGTCTTCTGATATTTGTCGTGTTGATGTTGATCATGCTCATCACGCAGTAACGGAGACTTTCAATCCACTTATAATTCAGAAGGTTTTTTTTCTCAGTTTTCTGCTCATGAGCTTTCAGAACGCTACAAACGAACAGAAACTAAGAAGTAAACGCCAGCCCAAAGTGGATGTGCATAAATATGCGTGTGATTAAATTCTTCTAAATAACTTTGAAACTCCAGCCTCCTCTCTTGGGTTTGATTCTCCGTGTGCAGAAGCAAACCCACCGGAGGGTTCGAGAATCAATAGAAGGAGAATCGCAGACTCTTCCAGCTCGGCTCACTCCTAAACGCAGACGTCTGGAAAATGTTCACGTGTCAGCTTATTTATTTATAGCAATTTATATCTGACTGATGCACGATTTCTACAATCATTAACACACTGATACTGAGGGGAAATTAATATTTCATTACTTCAATTAATTCCATTATGGGAATAATATATAATACTGATACTAATGGGAAAAGTCTGCCACATTAAATATGAAATATGTGGTTCTTGAGGGTAACTGGCCTTCAGACTACTCCAAGGGAAAAGCTGGAATAACTGCTTACACAAGAAAGAAATCAAACTACGTTATATGTTCTCGGTTTAGGGCACTCGTGGCATTTTGTTCACTTTTTATACACTGTTTTATTCAATGAGGAGGTATTCAAGAAGGAAAAGCGTCTCTCGCGAGCAGGAAACTAAGTGGTCTCGGCTTATTTAAAGGACATGTTTGTAACAGTGACTCCCTTCTCTTAACGGTCTGCGACACATTCCTCTTTTAGCGGAGCAGTTTATACTCGTACTGGAGAGATTAAATGAAAGTCGACGCTGCAACTTGACGGCAAAAAAGTTGATGTGAAAATGTTCCGCTGAGATGCCATCGAAATGAAATGGGTCCCGCAGTAAGTCAGCTCGTAAAAACATCAGCATAATTTAGTTTTTCAGTTCGCACACAGAGATATGAAGCTTTTTCTGGAGATTGCAGAAGGGGAAATTAAACCCTGAAGAGGATTAAAAAGGGGGAAGATGAACACTCACTTCGATCCTTCATGCCACTGCCTGCCCATCCAGTCTCTCAGTGTTAAATGGCATTTTACACAAATGCATCTTGTGTATTCTTCACCACATACAATGTTGTATTGTGTCTTTCATCCTGTACTGTTTGCTATTGTCTTGTGTTTGTTATGACTTGTCAAGGAACTGCAGATGCAAATTATAATCTGGTACGGTGCATCAAACGGTGACATTTATATTTGAATCTTTTAAATAAAGAGAATACACTTTTTTATTTGTTTTAAAAACACTGCTTAACCATGTAAACGCAACAAATGAAATCAAATAAAAAAATAAAGGGCTGCAAACCGCAGATGTGGGTCAGTGGCACACGGTGGTTTTAGAGACACCAGGCTTTTTATTTCAATGCATAATTCATATCAGTGTCAGCTCGGGGACGACAGAGAGGACGATGCTGATGAGAGTCTACCGCTGACACACATCAACGGCACGAGACTGTACAACTGCTCCAATCAATAAAGATGATGACGCCATGTCTTGGTGTTAACATCTCGTTCAGTGTGTAAAAAAACCCACGTGCTTCACGTATTCGAGCATCCTCCATCGGGGCTTTTCATGTCCTGACTCGACCGGAAACATAAAGTAAACGTCAGAAGGTTAACCCACGGTTGTTGGGATTTATTTTTTTTGCCGGTTCATATTGCACTAATGTAATTGATCCAGTTCATCATTTGCTGCGTCCTCAAACGCTCCGGCTATCGAGCGGGAGGCAAATGGGACTCAATGAAAGCAGAAATGTCAGACTGGTCGTAGTTGGGGGAAGTGCAGGTGCTAAAGTGCTAATCACATGAACAATGGGGCTCTGTTGTATTTAAATGAGCGCGGTGACAGCGTGAACAACACCAGGACCGCAAAAACTGAAGCAGATCATTAGAATTCAATCATCATTCATACACTTAGTTCCACATGTGTTTTTCCTCCCGTGACATGTCGAAATGTGCCTTTGTATTGTGATTTGACCTCTTGTTGTGTTCTTTACAGTTTAGATTCTGAGAAAGATGCTTTTCTCCTATTATCTCTATTTCCAACGACACGTTAAGAGTCAATGATTCAACCGACTCGGGGGTTTCCAAACCGTCAATGGCTGCTAATCCGCAGTCACACTCCCAAAACGCACAGCTGCAGACATCACGGAGGCGTAGGAGTTGTGTTTATTGAGCGCTTTAGCGGACGCTTCCCACGGAGAAGCGCAGACAAGTCTCAACACAACAAATTGAAGACGTACCGCGCCTTTTGCGTGCACCCTCTCGTGATGACATTTACGTCACGTGGAAAGTAAAACTTCACCTTTAGATATAATGTATTTGATGTATGATGTATGTTATTGTGGTGGGGGATAAAGTTCTCTTCCAAGAAGAATACACAAAAGGTTTTTTGTTGTACATCTTCTTCCAAGCTGCTGCTCTGATTTTTGTGTTCTGCTTTTAAGACTCTCGTGTTCAGCAGTAAAACAAGAAGTCACCGTGTAGCAACTTCCCACTGACATGCAGGACTCGGAGGAAGTATTCTGCTGCCCTTTAAAATCCGTTAATAGCCCATTCACGTATGCTGAATTATTATTTTAATGCGTGAAACCTGCAGTGTCAGCTACTTTGCATTATGTGACTCCACATAAACCTTACAGCTGCATCGCAGCCCGCTGCGTCGTCAACACATGTGCTGCCTCAGGCGACAACTTTACCTGATACAAACTCACATTTTTACTCAAGTTTCTTTTGTTTTTTTTCTGAAAGGTGACAATAACCAGCGTACATGTGATACGTAAATGAGCATGCATATATAAGCTTTGGTAAATTAGCCCATCTCAGTCTTTGACGATGTTTGGGTGGAACCAATGTGTCCTGTATTGAAGTCCTGTTTTCAGCGATCCAGAAAAGGAAGTCTGTCATTTTTAACAGCGTGTATTAATGCGTGAGAACTCGAGGGTCGAGCTGTCGCTGAAATCAAGAAGAAAACGTCTCAAAGGCGATTGATGACTGCGATGAGAGGGAGGTCAAATCATTTAAGATGTTCATTTAGATTAATATCAGCCTATCATTCAAAATTGCAAAAGTCAAACAGGATAATGTCAACATAATTTAGATGAAGTGCAATTTAAATAGGGTTTTCAAACTCAATTTGGTCTTTGCTTGAAAAATTCCTGAAACCATCAATCAGCCGGTTATTTCAGCACACGTACACCACTCGCTTGCTGGAAAGTGGTTGTGGACAAAGTGGAATAATCCCCTCTGACACGCACCATAAGGCACTTATTACTCAACAGGTTATTACTCGACAACGACACACCTTGATGTGGATTGAATACAATATTATAGATGTTAAGTCTTTCCTAGTGGTTGCCTGTCCGTATTGTGTAAACACGTACCAAGACCGGCCTCTACACGAGGCCTTGACTTGTTCCCAAGTGCAGAACGCACAAAACATCTGATGCTACAGATTTGAACTTTCATGCCGTTGGAACGACTCGGTGATGACAGCTTTATACACAAATGTAAAACCTACCATTTAGCCTGGCTTTTGCCTTGAAGGTTTTATAGCTCTTATTTCATTCATGGCTTTTGAATAATTTTTTGTATTGTTTTATTTGAACTGTTATTGTTATATATATATATATATTTACACTGTACTAAAAAAAGGTTTCCAGTCGCCCGTGAAGCTCTTGTAACTGCACTAGCCCCCAGAAAAAAGGCCTGCTGGCTTGATCCGGCGGTGTGATCTGATATCTGCAGCTTTGATCCAAACATATCAACGTTGCATTCAACAATCCACGCCGGTCAGGTCCCGGGGAGGCGGGGGATTCGGTCACTGTTAATTCCATCCAAATGTTAGCATGCTCTGCCTCCTCAGCGGCATGACGTCTGGATCTCATCTCTTTGAAGCGGGGGGAGGTGTGAGGGAGAGGAGGAGGGAGGGGTGAGGTCAGGTTAGAGGTAAACACTGGGTGGTCTGCAGCAGCGGCAGCTTTCCAAACCTCACCCTGAACATACTGCACTGTTTAACTCCCACCACAGAACAATGGTGGGTGGGGGCTGTTGGCATGTAAATCTGAGAAAGAGCAACAAGAGAACTCTGTCATGCAAATCGCCACATGTTGCCTGGTAATAAGGCGCTTGGAGAGGCCATAACGAGGCTCAGCCAGCTTCTCTGCTAACGGCGTGTCAGAAAACGCTCCCTCCGGACTTCTCTAATAACATTTCTGCAGAGTTTAACTGCTCGGGGCTTTCACGCGGACTTCCATTACGCGTGGTGTTAACGGCTGACGCTGTTTCATGTGTCTCATCGGGGGTTTGCGTTAAGATGGAAAGTCCTTGGCGCTAATGCCGGTGCTTTCCTCTGAAACCTCAACAGAGTGGAAACAAGATCTAATCGTTGACATTGCTAACGTACGTGCGCCTTTGAGGGTGTTTGGGTAAAACCTCACCCTGGGAGGCTGAAAAAGTAATTAGAAATCATTGTGTGAATTCCATCTGTATTCTCTTATCTGTTATATTAGTTTATGTGTACAGACCGTAGAGACCGATCATGGAGACCGCACAGCTTGATCGGACTCTCTGAGGTCACCGGCTTCGCTAAACTCATGCAGAAAAGAAATACTGCAGACGGATGAAATGCAGATATTCACTGCTCATGTTGGCAGCACACTGGTAGAGTGTGACGCCTTTCTTTTTAGTTTGCGAAGATGTTCGCGCGACAATCTTTAAAAAGATATACATTCAAACTAAAACAAACACATTTATCTTTTTTGTTTTCTGTTTTAAGATGCGGTGCTTTTATTTTGAAGGGGGCAAATGCCGTTAAAAAAAGGAAGTTTAATGGCTAGTTTAACGACTAAAGCTACGGTCTTTCATGTTTGAATGGAGAAATGAACGATGTTAGCACTCCCCCGAAGAGGCACAAGCTCTTACGTTGGTTTTGGAAGGAATAAAAGACATTTAAAAATCAGCAGTCCAAGTGCAAGCCCATCTCTCAGAGGGGTACGCTACAGATTGTAATAATAAAACATAAATATTGCCTTTGACTCGTGCAAATAAACTGTGGTGGAATTATTCGTAATTTCTTTTCACAAGCTTCGGATGAGATGTTTAAAAATAATGAGCTCCAACAACAACCTTTAAGCTTCTGAGTGTTTATTCCTGCGCAGGAAGGAACTAGTCTGCAGGACGACAATCGTCCAGCAGACAAGTAGAAGATGCACATTGGTTTTGGGCTCAGTTAAATACCACACGATACCACAGAGAGAGTGTTGAAAGATGCATCAGAGGTTGTATGGTTTGCTTCATGAGTTGAAGGTTATAGAGCAGACAGATAAGAGAGAGGGAGGTATAACGTAGAGGCGAGGAAGCAGATGAGGGCTTTTAGACGAGAATGTGTTAATCAGAAGATGAACTCATAAATCATGCGATTCCTCTGGAAGTTTAATGAGTATACTGAGGAGTTTCACAAAATAGGGGCCTTTAAAAGGTTCTTGCCAGCCCAAGCACGACATGATTATATTGAATATAATGATATTCAAACCTGCAACAATAAGTGCAGTATTTTTTCAGAACTACACATTTTACCCTGATTACAGCTCCAGCATAACATCTTCTTGTATGCTTTTGTGGCAAAGCTACTTTAGGGACGTCATAACCAGCCACCATATTGATTAACATAAATAACCAGCCATCACATATATCTACAATTAACATGCACTCTTTACTGGCCTTTATCTCAACCAGCAATCATATTGATTTATGTGAATGTAACGTTGCAATAGACATTGTTGAGAGCCAGATATTACACCACCACTCAGTATTCATGGCAATATGTCCAATAAGCGCTTAGAAAACAGATTTGATGTGCGAGTATGTGAAGTCTGGCCATTTTGTTTAAACCCAAAGAACTTTATTTCACATTCTAGTGTAGATCCTAAAAGTTTTTTTTTAAATCTTGTATGTGATGAAACGGTGCAACCGTAGAAAAGAATAATAATATTGGCGTTCAATATCTCCCTCAGTGTAAACATCGAACGGCTTCAATAGAATCAAGATTGAACGAGATGAGAAAGAATGTGCTATTTCTAAAAAGAAAAAAATGGTTAAGGCGGATGATTTTGAATTATTTAGTTTCTTCAGCTCAAAGTAAATATAACTCTTTATATTTCCACAATCCAAGAAGTGAATAGTCCAATCATGATAACTCTTTAGCTATTTGCAATCTGACGTTAAACCCACCGAATAGCTTACATCTTAACAGTTGGAGGAAAATGCGATAAAAAACCCTAAATTATTTACACTGAGCAGTCACCGGGCTCCAGATTGTCCCGTTAAACTCGGGTGCAGTGGGTCTGTTCCGCCGGCTGTGAGAAGATAATTTGGTCCTGTATCTGTTGTGCGCTGCCCTTCTCTGCAGAGTAGTTCAACGGTGTTGTTGAAGCTCGAGGGCCTCCGGCTGCCTGCTGCTCCGTCCTTCAAACTGTCCTCAGCAGGAAGAGGAGGAGGAGCCGCGTTGTGCTCGCTGCTTCCCAACAGACTGACGGGACTCTCCCCCCCCAAACGCAAGCCAGAGCCACGAATATGAAATCCTAATCCCCGTCTGCCCTTCTCCGACCCCTGCGCTCTCTCCTTCCTGTCTGGGCGGCGAGGTGGTCGCCGCCCGGCGGGCATCGTGAGCGAGCGGGGACCGCGCCGAGGCACAGTAAGCCGATTTCTACGCCACGATTCACAGCGGCGACCGTGGGAGATCAGCCCCCATCTCAGCCTTTTCCTTCACGGTCCCCATGGAGGAAGTGCTCTATGAAGCTGTCAGCCATCCCCACTCCTTTTATTCAGCAGTTCACTTCCTGTGGGCTGGATGTCCCCAATGGAAAAGCCTGTCGCCAAGTGTTTTTTATTAGAGATTCACAGGGAAGACAAACACAATGCGTCTTTGATCAGCTGATCGGGCCACTGCGAGAGATCGCTTTCTTCTTGGAGGATGAACTTGTTGAAGTTATGGGTCCTCCCTCTGAACTTGGTTTTCAAATGTATCTTTTACTTTGTATGCTTTACAGATCTGAAGATGAGTGAAAACCTACAAACACCAGAGCACACTGAGTTACTGCTTTGTATACACTATGAGCGACAAAGGAAAAGAAGACAATTTAGTGTGAATGTAGCACGAGGAACTGGAGCTGCACTCCTGCGTACTCATCCTGTTCAGTTTATGCCGTTGCTTACATAAAAAGGACAATATATTCTGTGTGTATCTGTATCGAGCAACATTAATGAGGCCCGGGCTATAAAGCTGGTCACTGTACAAGGTCAGAGACGCATCAACGTTCACACCGCAGCAATAAAAAGCATCCCCGACGCCCCGAACGACCGCCTCCGCGTCTCCCCTCGGAGCAGGCCGAGTCTCCGCTGTGAGTTCAAGGATGGCTGCTCCTGAGCAGGAAGTGGCTGAGGAGGAAATGCCTTTGTGATGAGAAGGCGGCCAGATCTCTAGACTCTCCCCGCCCGCCCCGTTTCCCTCACAGCACCGCCTCCAAGGCATTGTTCTCATCCGCTCACTCGCAGTCCAGAAGGATGCTTGAGACCACGACGACAAAAAAGACATCACAGTTCACGTTGTGCGGACACCGGCAGGACACTATCTCCACACGGGAAGGGACAAAACGTAAAGAATGAAAGGACAACCTTCCTCCTCGGCGTTCAAAACTAAAACATTGCATCCTGAATGTTTCTGGAGCGGTTCAGGTGGAGGACAGTGGATGCCTTTAAATATTCACGTGTGTTCAAACTGCACTCAAGTGAGCATTCGCTTCAGTTGTGCATTATTATGCACTTTGCCACAGGGAGGAGAGATTCCAGAGACAATGCAACATTTTAAAGAGGAAACAACAAATTCCTCCTTTTACAAATGAAAAGGTCAATCCATAACTAGCAAAAGCCACGCTTGCTCAGTTCCTGCGATGTAACTGTGTGTTTTGCTGCTGCAGCTTTCCTTGGTCTGTAATCACCAGTGGCTCGTGGTGCAGAAGGTCACTGACTTCATCACAGAGAATAGAAGAATAGAAGAACATAAGCACTGTGCCCAATAGTTTAATAGACCTTCCAATCGTCGCTCGAGTCACAGGGTCAATAAAACTCTGATAAGCTGTCTGGACCGCAATGTGACCACGATACAGTGTGGTCACGTGTGATTCATCTGGTTAACGCCAACGGGTGACATCTGGCGACGACCTGTCAATCAAAACTTGGCAATCGGCTCATTTGTTGCTCTCACCAGCCGGTTAGCTGCTCTGTTTCAGCAATGTTGGAGAAGCAAGCTCATTTATGCCGGAGGCCGAAGCGAGAAGTGGTGACGAGCGCTAAAAGAAAGTGTGTAAGTATTCAGGTGAGAAACACTATAAATAGAGTTTTTTGGAAGAAAACTTCTTTAAACAGCACTTTTTATACTGTTGTAACAACAACATAAACCACAGCTGCAGAATACTTCACACTGAATATAGAAGAGAGAGAAAGAGAGGCACGAGTTACTTTTGAAACCACAGCTATGCTAAGCTCTATTTTCTAAACCGCATTTAGTTTCCACCGATAAAAATGAGCAGATAGAGAAAGTACAAAAGGTACGTAATTAAGGTGACATGCTGCGACATTCAGAGATTATTATTTTTTTTATCTAAAGCATTTTAGATTTAGAAATGCAAACAGGCAAACTCTCATTATCAGCTTTTCTAACCACACCAGGAACAGAACGTCACTGCCTCACAGTTAGAAACACGCCGAGTCGGCGGGTTTTCCGTCTCCGGCGAGGGAGGATTTATCAGCCCGGCGAGGCGCCCGGCCCCGACGCGCTCGCAGGCCTTGGATTAGCCTGTGAACGCATCAGATAATGAGAGAAGCCCAGATGCGAGAGTCTCCCACTGAGTCGACGCCGCCGCGGAGGCCTTAAAGTGTTGGGAAATGACGGCGCCGCTGAGTGCGCGCAATGTGCTCGCCGTTGCAACGTCGGAAAAGAAAAAGCTGCTACAGCTTGTGCACTCGCGCAGTGAGCAGCGGTGGGTGCTACCAGAACAAATATTTAAACAAGGCACGGACTCGGTCCCTTTATGTTTATTGACATTAAAAAAAAAACAAGCTTAAAAGGAGAGAGCATTAGCAGCGGAGCGAAAGCGGCAACAAAGTGAGGGAAACAAATCAAAAATGTGCTCTTTCTTTTCAATGCAGTTGCATTTTAAGGTTCTCATATGAATAAATCAGCTGTGCAGACGGATGCTCTGGAGGTTTCACTCTCCTGTTCCTGTCTACTTTTGTGTTTTTTTAACATGACACCAAAAATTCAAAGCATCAGACACGCAACAGCAAAGACAAAAAGAACAACAGGATGACGGCGGCTTTGTCTCCTTCGCCTGTGAAAGCTGCATTTTTATTCCATCTTCTGTGTCATTGGCCTGCAGGCCTTTTAGTTCCTCAGTGCAGTTTTTGTATAGTTCAATAGTTGCTGGAACATTTTGATTAGAAAAAGAGTCAACAGGGTCACTTTTGAGAAGCTGCGACCTGCTCGTGTTTGTCTGTGTGATCCGCCAGCGTCTGTGAGACGATGCATCCCATCCAAGCTCGGTTTATTTGTACTATTTCGGAGCTGTCAGGAGTCTGCAGCCAGACCTCCTGATGGCCTGAAGTCTACACTGTCTGAGGTCCAACAGTTTGGTTTGAGGGAAACCCACAGAACACAGAATATAAAAAATGCGATCGTCTTTTTATTATTTATAAGACACACTGTGTTCGTTGACTTACAAACTTTCCTCGGCGTGCTCCGCCGCTGAGAGGGGGCAGTAAACTGCATGTTAAAACATTTGGGCTGCAAACACTTCTCTGGCCGTCTTAAATATACATCCACGGGTAAATACATTTTTTTGCGGTTTTGTTGCCTCAAAAGCACAAACGCCTCGTGTGATTCTGTGCCACCACTCGCTCTTTTACTTGATAATATAAACAAGCTGAGGTGGAAGGGCTGCGGGGATAAAGTGAGCAGGAATGCGAGGAATGCCGAGCTCCAAATGAAGTCGTGCATCATCCGAGTAAAGGGAGGAGCGAACAAGCGAAAGACGTATCGTTCTTTTGACTGCAAAGAGAGATCATGTTAAACTGTCATTCGGGGCTTTTATGGGGAAATTCATTGGGCTGCTCTGATTGTTGGAAGTCTTGTCACGAACAATGGCATTACACTCACGCCCCTATCCACCCCACCACACACAGACACACACAGACACACAGACACTTGACTCTCTTCTGGTCTGCAGTCAGCAGTCATGCGAGCAGTCACACAACACAACCGATGGACGAGTAGAACGGTGCTGTTCTCGACCAAGAAAGTGACGTTTGCCCTGGAGACGAGGCTCCACGGCCGCCTGGTTCCAGACCTCTGAAACACCACCCACACCCACCATTTGTTCAGCGACTTAACATAGAGCCTGGTGCTCAAGCAAACTCAATTCGCATTATTCTCACAGTATAGCTGAGGCCGCTAGGAATTCAGCTTTAGAGGGGATCCTGTCAGGAGCTGCAGTTCGAACTAAAGTGGAAATGAGGACCAGCTGGTAGTGCTCGGGGGAAAAGGTGTGACGAACACCAAAGTCAGTAGTACTCATCCTCGTGGGACTACAATGTCTGGCCCTCCTTTGAATACTTCTTGCGAGGTTTCAGCTCCTCGCTGCCGTTCTGACGTGTTAAGACCAGCTCCCTTTCTCTGTCCACCTTGCAAATATGACACACTTTGTGCCAGAAACCTCCAACTCCTCTGCACCGAAACCCACGGGCTGACGGACAGACGTGCAGTCGATGTCGCCGTATCACGTCACGTCACCGTCGCTCCTCACGATGAAGCGATCGGTTCAAAAACAGATGCACCACCAACTGGTAAAAGGCGCGTTTTCTCTCTGAGTGACAGACAGGTGGAGACGGCTCGGAGGCAGCAGTGAACTCACTCCGGGTTCGAGCTGACGGCGGAGGAGGGGGAGGGAGGTTGTTTTTTTTCGAGGAAAGACCGAACTCCAGGATGACTCACGCCTGGTATAATGGCTGGCTTCAGTCGCTGACGAGTAAAGCTGACAAAGGGGTGGGAGGGTGGTGACCCGCCAGCTGCCTGTCTGATGCCAACTACAGCCGTGCCCTCCCTGTCATAACTCTGTCGTAATCAGCTGGAGCTGCAGCTTCAGCGACACCAGAAGAAGCACGTTCGTCCCTGGAGAGGACGGGGAGGGCGCTTATCTGGAATCACATGCATTCATCCAAACAATGAAGTTCATTCAAGTCCAACTGTAACCCAACATCGAGCTCTCAACGACGCAGGGATGAAGTAGGTTTTGTTCTGAGAGTGATAAAACCCCTTTTTCCACAAACAAGATTCACAAGCTGAAGTCAGACCTGCAGTTGCAGTTGCAACATTAGCACCATTAACATTCAAGATAATCAAGGCGACGTCGTCGCAATCAACCTGGATGCTGTTGTCGGAGTATTTATTTATTTAGCTATTAGAAATGTCTGAGAGAATTGAAAGAGAACATTTTGCCAGCGGAAATAAACTAAATACGACCTCAGAGCATCACGCAGTGAAGCAACACATATTGTCGCTAATGATGAGCAAGATAAGATCTTTACAGCAACTCACTGTTAATCGGGAGAGTTGCTGTTTTCATATTTTTGTTGCCAACGATGTTTGGGCATTGGAATACATAAAGCTTTAATAGATTTTTAGGACACAGCCTTTAGTATTTGAGCATATTAATCAACAATGAGCACGTATTATGTGTATAAAAGCCTGATGGATCTTCTTCTTCTGCACTTCAGAGCTCCATTGTTGTTAATAAATGATGAACACATCAATGAGTCACACTGTGGGACATGTTGCTTCATCGCTATGAACACACAGTTTATTTTGACTCATACATTGTCCTGCTGCCACAAACACTCATGTGTATTAATCCGCTGCTGAAAACAGTCGCAAATTTTCCTCCTGTTTTTTTTTCTGGATACAAAAATGTATTTCAAGAAATTTCTGAGCGGTTTTGAAAACAATCGATACAGCATAGTATCGCGATATTTAGCGCGGCGATATTGTATCGATACGCGAAAGCCAAGTATTGATCTTATATTTAATCAATTCTAAATGTTTTGGTCCCAGAATAATGAAATCAAGTTATTTTTTGTTGACAAAAGTTTTCCTTTGGGGACAATTTGCACTTGAAAAAAATGTAATAAATTGCATTAGATCGCGATACTCACTGTATCACGATAATATCGTATTGGGACTTAAGTATCGTGATGATATTGTATTGTGGGACCTCTGGTGATTCCCACCCCTAATATGTGTGTGTGTGTTATTTAAAGATTTACATCTTCAGAAGGAACCAATGGGCGTGGAGGCGAGAGCCACAGACAGGAAGTCAGACAGCATCCAGACGACGGAGCGACAGATCGTTGGGCGTTACGTCTTTTCTATACGATGTGTTGATAGCAAGAACAATAAATAATAACACCAGCTGTAGCTATTCAGTTGCACCTCTTGAAAGACATAGTCAAACATTTTGAGATATTTAGCTGCTTGCGGAGAGTTCGATGAGAAGATTAACACCGCTCTCACGTCTGCTCTTTGAATATGAAGCGAGAGCCAGAAGGCGAATCAGTTAAAAATGCAGGATCTTAAACTCTACGCGATCTTCATGACAACTGAGCAAGACTGTAGTGGCCATTTGTCTGAGTCATTCTTCAATTAAAACTTAAATCAAAGGGTCGCCGACACACCGTGGGTTTTACACAGGCAAAGAAATGCATTGTTCATGTAAGAAATGTGTTTATTATTATTTATTTAGCAGGCAAACAAAAGGAATCCTGCCTATGGCTGCTTCTCCTGCTGTGGTAAAAATAACTCCCCCCCTTCCCCCAGTGCATGCTGGTCCTTTTCCTGCCGACTCATACACACAACCCCTCATCTATTGTGTACCACAGGTATACGACGACATCATAATAAGAGACGGCAGCCTTTAATTAATCTAGGCCATCGCAAAGTCTCCGGTGCCATTAATTATTTCAAGCTACATTATTTATTTTATTTATGAAACGGGAGAGCCATGCATATGTAATCACTGCTCGTGTAATTGTTTTTGAATTATAATGTAAATGAATCATTAGATATAACCGCCGTGAAACCGCCTTCATTCGGGGGGTTTATCTCTGTTTTCTTATTATATCCAGCGTTGTTCACTTTCTGCATTCCTCAACGGTCCAGTGTTTGTGTTCTGGAAGGAAAATTGGCTTCTCGTATGCGAACATGTAGACCGAGTGAGTCACGTTCACACAGCCCTCTGGAAATGTGCACATATTTCACCGTCTGCTGCCGGAGCCGCGCGAGACACTGTATCACAACGTATCACTCCAAATGAAAACGATATCAAGAGGCAGCAACCGCCTGCGGTTACCAGTGGAATCAGATCCACGAGGGAGTGACGACGGTTGTTTATCACGAAGGGAAATCTCCCTGTTTACTTAAAAAATATTTGAATAAATCCTCTTTTCATAGCCAGCTGACTTGGACAAAACTTTACGGAAAAAAAGTGTGTTTCTTCCAGACGAACACACAGTTGATACTTGCTTGAGATGATGGTGCTAAATTTTAAATGTGGAGCATTAATATATATACGTGGAGGGGATCCCTCGATCAGCACCTTTTGATTTGTGGCGCTGTCCATTGTCACGAAGTACAACTTAAGTCGTTAAATGAAAAGTGAGAGGATCGTCAAATCGATAGGAGTTCTTCATTGGGAGGAGTCTGAACCAAATGTCATGGCAATCGATCAAACACTTATTTTTCGGCATGGTGGACTGACTGAGATTAACATCCCAAGATCCTGGCTCTTAGCGTGGCAACAAATGTGACTTGAGTTGTGTTGAAGGCAGCAGGAGTCAACAACAGGCCGGCACACAGGATGATATGAACTCCCGGTCCAGCCCGGCCGTCTAAAACGTCTATATTTCAAGGTGCAACCTGAAATATGCACAATAAACCTTTAACGCACAACAAAACCGTGAAAATGAAATAAAGTAGAGAAAAGTTGAGACGGGAAGTCTGTGTTTACAAAACACTGTTCAGATAAGAATTCAAATTTACTTTGTCCCTTTTGTTTTCTCTGACAAATAAGTAGTTTGAAATAACGGGATTGGATCCTGTTTACAAAGCACATTGTCTGAGAATGTGTGTCTGGGTCTCCAGATCGCAGCAATACAGTCGAGTTTGTGCGAAACGTTTTCATAACGGATAGAAATGATGGTCAAAACGATGATATGAGTCACGATTGGAGAAAAACAATTGCTTTTCTTTTCTGGAGTGGGCCGGTAAGTGGCGACTTAAGAGGAGAAAACCCAGCATGTTGCTGCGAGGTATTGATTGAACAACGTGGCGTGTGTGGGGATCAGCGGGTCGTCTCGGAGAAGAAAGAAGAAAGAAATCAGGAGACTCGACCTCAGCGTGTTAACAGCTCTACTGCCAGGAAACCCTCGGGGGAAGAGAGAAGGATTAGCAGAGATGAGAAATAAATATTCTCATCAATCTTGCCAATTGTGACATTGAGAATCCAAATAGTGATTTGGATGGTGACGCATAATGGTCCCAGTTAAAGGAACAGTTTGGAAGAAACACACAAGATGTGTTGTGCTCTCTGTCGACAAATGAGAAGCTTAAATATCCTGTATTGGTTGGGAGAAACAAACTAAAAATGTCCAATGACGCGATCATGGCTGCAGCTAATTATTGTTGTCTTTATCCATTCATTTCTGGTTAAAATTAGTCTGTGAAAAATGCAAAGTTAAGTTTTCCCAGAGTCAGGGAGAGGTCACTAAATGCCCTGATGAAGAAGAAGAAGAAGAAGAAGAAGAAGAAGAAGAAGAAGAAGAATTCTCGTGTATGCATCAAAAAACAATTTAAACTAATGTTTCTGTCCACGACGAACCAATTAAATGGCAACGTCGTGTCGTATTTCCGTCACGCGCCGTCCTCATCTTCCTCCTCGTGTTTATTTTGGGGCTGCTCGCTCTCGCGGTTCAGACCAAACAAACGCGGTCTCAAACCTCGGCGACGTCGCGCAAAAGAGAAGAAGAAGAAAAAAAAAAACACGAGCCAGCACTGTGAAGATGATAAAGAGGATGATGATGTCAAATCCTCTGTTTGAAATCAGCTGTGTTAGCCATTAAATGCCATGGCAACCAGTGTCGTGCCCCCCCCCCCCCCCCCGTCCCTCCGCCCCCCTCCACTCCACTCCAGCAGACCGAGCCCCGGGTCCATCATGTGGCGCTGCGGGGAGACTTAGCGGACCGCCGCGTCATTACGCTGCTACAGCGGAAAAAATGTGACATTTAGCGCCGCTTTTGTGGTTTCCAACTTGATACAACGTTTAAAATAAAGACATAAATCACTTGAATGGAGCGAAGAGCCGCTGCAACAGTCGTTACTGCTGTTTTCACAAGCAGGTACGATACAGTTACGCCCGCAGAAAGGCTTTCTGGGACTTCAAAACGGTCCCAAATATTTGAAAAAAGAAAAAAAAACAACGAGACGTGGGGAAAAAAAGACACCCGTTAAAGTCTGGAAACATTCCGGACTTGAGAAAGACTGTCGGAAACCTCAGAGCAGACCAGTTTACTGTCGTTTAACCGTCGCTTTCTCAAACTAAATATCGCACAAAGATGTCCCACTTTCGCGGGGTCTCGCTGGGTGAAAAGTTGCAGCTCCTTCTCCGGCTGGAGGACGCAGCCCGTCGCTCCCAGGTGGAGCGGCAGGAACATTTCCTCTCACCGTGTGTGAGAGAGATATAGCACTTTTCCGCGTGTGAGGACAACATAACACACAAAAAAAAACCAAAATAAATATACAAAAAACACAGCGGAAGATGAGGACGGAGGAGGAAAAATGGCAAACGCTTACCTGGCGGAGAGGAAGTCTCGTCTTGTCCCATGAAGAAAAGCGATAACGGCCGAGCAGGCGCAGTTTACCGTCGAGCTCTCCCGGAGCTGCTGGACGTGTGTGTGTGTGTGTGTGTGTGTGTGTGTGTGTGTGTGTGTGTGTGTGTGTGTGTGTGTGTGTGTGTGTGTGTGTGTGTGTGTATGTGTGTGTGCGCGGATCCACCGTGTTCTCCCGGAGGGAAGCGGCAGAGCTCCGGCTGATGTCACCGGGACAGGGAGGGGCCTCACCGGGCAGCGTTTCCATAAGGACATGATGTCACTCCGCTGGTTCGAGAGGCTCTGACTAGTGTGTGCAGACATGTATTTTATTTGAAATTATTTTGTGGGGAGAAGACCCTCAAACGAAGCAACAGCTCCCCCTCAAAAACTACTCAAAATGCCAAATGCACAGACCAGGAAAAAGCCTGAACTGCAGTTTTAAAGTATACTTTATGGAGTATTCTTAATCTTATTCCATGCTACTTCATGCTACTGTTTTACGCCAATGTAAGAAGATGACAGACCTGAGTTACTGGTTACAATTCAGATTGAGATTTAACATTAAAAAAATAACATATGACACATTTATAAATACATTGTTGAAGGGGCTTTACTATCAGTACTGAAGAATTGTGAGACATGTGGACAAAATGGTATGGATGGAAGAAAGAAAGCTAGGAGATAAATAGATAGATAGATAGATAGATAGATAGATAGATAGATAGATAGATAGATAGATAGATAGATAGATAGCACAGCGTTTGATTGAAACTTCTTGACGTTCTCCCTCTAAACGCTTCACGCAGGTTCATTTAAGCATGAGTAAAGTGAATATCAGAACGTAGTCTTCTCTTTCCTCTATCAATCATCTCACGACCCCTCGGGTTCATCTGGTGACCCTTTGGAGGGGCCCGACCCCGCGGCTTGGACCAAAATACCTAACAGTAGGCTAGTTAAAACTAGGGCCTCCTTGAGCAGCTGCAACAGTAAAATGAGTCATTTTTCTTTTCAGTACTTTTATTGTACTGAAAATTCTTCTGTACTTTTAGTTATAATTAGAAAAAAAGGCATTTTACTTGAAATGGAGTAGTTTTATATAAATGTATTAGTACTTTTACTCAGGTAGAGAATCCTAATATGTATTCCATCATTTGCGACACAATTTGTGTATAAAAATAATATCTAATCACTAATATATTTACGACACTTATAGTATCCGAGTCCATCAGAGGTAGAAAATAATACGGTAAATGTAGTCGAGTAAACTATGAGGTACTTTACTTGAGTACTTACATTTTAAGCTATTTCATATTTTTGGCTTTGAATATTAACACATCAAACAAACATAGTTACGTAATTACTCGTCATTTGGCGGTTTATGATTTCATGCACAATATAATAAAAAAAAAGATAGTCTGGCATTTAAAAGCAGTCGAGACGTGTGAGTGACTGAGCTTCAATAAAGTGCCTGACGGAATAATTTATGATCTGCAGCAGAAAGTTCAGAGCCAGAAGATCAAACTTTGACTGAAACTCCGCTGAGACGCATTTAAGTTACTTCATTCCTCCGTGATGGTTGACATATGTCTAATAGTCTGTTATAACATGCTGGACTAGAACGTTCTCATCCCTTTGGCTGGGTTATTTTAGACTATCCATCAATGAGATGTATTATGTCCCATTAGCTTCCATTGTTTGTTGCTTACAAGCATATAAATATTGATTAAGGATGAGAATAATAACTTCTGTTTGTCCGAAGCACAGACACAGTTTTCAACTTGTGGGTTTGTTTGTTCCGCAGGATAACGACAAAACTACCGGCCAGATTTTTATGAAGTGTTGGTTGAAGGGTAAGAAGAAAAAGAACCGTTATATTTTGGGGGAAATCCGAATCACGGGGCGGTTAAACGCATTATTTTCACGAATGGGAACGGCGTTGGCGGAGATCTGCGCTCTCCGAGTTGAACCAATAGCGCCTTGAGCAGCTCCTTAAGAGTATAACATCCACACAATACAAGCATGTCACAGCACACATACTACAACAGACACAGCATGTCTTTCTGGTATTTCTCTGATGCCACCTCCTGCACAGCGACTCAAAAAAGCAACAACAAAAAAAAGGACGGATCTTTCGTTACACTATTTTCTGATCAAAAGAGTTCATTCATCGCTGGAGCAGGAATATGCTCAAAAGATATAAAATATCTTGCGCAAACTCTGACATTTTGTCCTCAGAGTGGCACGAGAGTGGGAGCTCCTGGCCCGCCAATGTAGAAATGGTTCATGCTCTGGGGAACAGGAATAGACTCAATAATCTGGCCGGGGCTCTGATGCACAGTTCGAAAGGCTTTTGTTTTATTGAGGCACCAACATTATGAGGATTCATCTTTTTGCAGCCACTTTGTCGCAGGCCAAAGCGTTGCACCGTCATCATCATCCAACAAGACCAAGGGGACGTTCACGTGTCATAACCGGCACCAAACCGGCTCCTTTACATCCAGATTGAAGACTTTTCTGTTTGCTGTTGCCTTTAATTGAACCAGACTCAATGGCTGCAGACCAGCTCAGTCTGCAGCAGATTCCAAGCTGCAGGAGCAGCATCGCTAAAACCCCTTCTACCCATTTCAAAGACATCTGATGGCTGCGATTGGTTGTTCCTCGTTGAATGACGCGCAGTCCGGCTGAGCTGTTCCTAAAGTTGAACCACAACACATTTGAGGGCGCACAAAAAGCTGCAAAAGAGTCTGAGCCAAAGTGACGGACTCGCCGACATCGCCACACCACGAGCAAGGCCAAAATAAAAAAAGGAAATGGGTTTTCTTATGAATCGTCATCATCAAGCCTGTGATGAATGACACGGCGCCGATGTCGGAATCCATTGACTCCGAGGCGCCGGCCTGCTATTAATCTGAGCCTGGGTTCATATCTGACACACAAACCACATCCCGTCCATGCAAGTAGATTACATTACACTCACGGCACCGAGCAGACAGCTAATACAGTCGACACTACAGTGATGTATAATCGCTCAGAACACCCAACACATGGCTTTATGTCCCAAAGCCTGAAAGCTTCCATCTCCACAAACACAGAAAAAAAAACAGATGTAACTAGCAGTGAGCCGGCTGAATAAAAAGCTCTTCATTTCTATTCAGTAGAAGCCATCGAGTTGATAAAATGCTGTGGCTTTTATATATATATATATATATATATATATATATATATATATATATATGTATATATATATATATATATAGAGGCATGCAGTATAATATTAAGGCTCTGAGGCAGATTGAAGACATATTGCAAATGCATCACACTCGTGTGGTTTCAAAACACGTGTTCGCACGCGGAACAAATGAAACCATTATTGCATAATATTCCGGCGCGTATGAATCCTGTGATATTCCCATTCTTTCGGTAAATGGCCTCCGGGTAAACCCGAGCGTCTGTGAGCGAGAGGCTGACTGTGAGCTTCTGTGTCTGACTTCACAGACGAAAAACCGTTAGAGGCAAGACTGGAGGTGCTGTTTTTTTTTTTTTTACAAAGAGGACATTATTTTGAGATCCAGCTTGAACTTTTGTACGTGGAAACCTGAAAGTTACAGCGAGGCTGCGCGTGACAGCGACGACGTCACGAAGCGTAACGAGCTGTAGCACACGCTCGGTTGTTGTTTCAGTAAATCTAGCTTTTAGCAGCTGAATGCCACATGGTCTTAACCTTCCTCTTGTGTTTACGTGGTTCTTATATGCATTTAAATGCATAAAAGAACCTCGTGAATTAGTTTCTTGCATCCAAGCTTTTTGCCTTGTCAGAAGCCTCTATTTCAACAAATTTATAACAAACAAAAACAATGTCACTAAATTTTAAAATGCTCTGGTTGACCTTTCTGTTGTTGGGGTTAGTTTCGACCCAGTTATATATATTTAAAAAAAGATTTGCTTGATTGGTTGCTGTTTGTTTGACCTTTTAAAATCTATATTTTGTGTTATGACTTTTCATTTTGTGTTTCTATTAAAGTGCTACTGCTGAAAAAAATACTTTTTAATAGTTTTTAGTGTATTTTACAGCTGAGGACATGGGTCAAAACAGACCTGTTCAGATGAGAGATGGGAACAGAAAGCTTACGCAAGAGGAAGGTCGAACTAAAAGTACCATCATTTATACCACGTAACTTTTATCTTGTCTTTCTGTAGCAGGACAGCTTGTTTCCTCCTCTGACCGTTAGCTGGTTTGAAGGTCCAGCGTCTTTAGCGACAAGCCTCGCTGTTGCTGCTTTATCTCCTTATCTTGTTGAACCGAACAATAATTAGTTGTTTGTCTGTTCTTTGCAATAGTTTGACCCGCGAGGCTCGGCCTTCTGATTTCCTTCCCCAATCAACACCAACGATATAGCGGCAAATAATGAGCTGCGCCACAATCTAAATCTTTCCAGGAGCCGTAAACGCCACGCGACATAATCTGAAAGAGGATTTGTGCAATCGTGTGCGAGTGCGCATGGAAACGTCACGTCCTCAGCTAAACTATGCGGGTCTGTGGCTACACTTGTTAACAGGATGATCCCTGTGTTATCTTTAAAAAGAAAATGAGCTGGATGGAAAATGTGCAGCGTCAGTGAGAACGTTCTGTAATCCACAGTGTGTCTCCGGCGGTAGAAACACACAGTTCACCGCGAGCGAATGAGCCAGCGTTTAACCCAGTTAAGCACAATAAAGCAGGACTCGGATCCCAGTCTGCAGGAGATGTCAGTTCCAGCTGTTCCTCTGAAAGAAAAGCTGGAAGTAGCCAAACAAAGGCGGGAACACCGACCTCCGAGCCGCTATTGACACTTTGTTTTCCTCAACTTCCCGCTATAGTTTAGTTAAATCACTCCGCATTTTCTCAGGAGAAGCAGACGCCTGTTCACCTTTTCACCAAAGGGGAGTGTTCAAAGTGTGTTCTTCATATCGTACACTATTATAATTCATATTTAGAGGTTTGTGTAGCCCGGTGTGGCCATGAAGTGATGTTTTGTGCATGATGGATAGATGGGTGTGGAAGTGTTCGCCTTGAAACTTGACATCCCGCCTTCACATCCTGTCTCATTATAATAGTCTGTGTTGACATAATTTATAATGTAACCATGACTACTGTCATCCACTAAAATCACTCAAATAGGCACTGCTGCCCCGAAAACACTATTACCAGCAAGTCTCTTTTTAGCTCCAGGCAGACGTCGGTTTCCACTCGAATATGAATAAAAATCTATCAGAAGACACTTTGAAACTTTGCTTGAGTTGTTTAATTTGTTTTTCCAACTGTGCAATATTTTGTGGGCATGTGATTACCAATAACACGGAGCAGTTCAAGTGCAGAAATGTAATTAGTCCTGCGGGTGTTTGGTCATAATCCAACGTATTGACATGAGGATTTCGCTGGATGAGAAGTCAGAGGATCATCCTCAGGGGAACAGGAACTACATTTCAACGCAAACTGATCTTAAAGTTGTTGAGATAGTTCATAAGAAACCACAAATGACAACCGGGTGACACTTCAGGAAACCACTAAAGTAATAGGGGTTCATCCTCTGGGATCACAAATGGAAATTATTGCATTAAGTTGACACTTTTATCCAAAGCGACTTACGTTGTTGCTCTCTACACCGTAGACACAGCGACAGGGAGCAATTCAGGGTTAAGTGTCTTGCTCAAGGACACAACGACATGGATTAGCTGAGCCGGGGTTCAAACCACCGACCCTCTGATTGAAAGACTGGGACGCTAACCGCTGAGCCACAGTCGCCAGAAACCTCAGTAGTGGAGACATTTCAGTCTGGACTAAATACGTAGAAACCAAACGGCTTCATCATATTTAGCAGCTGGTATCTGAGAGCGATGTGATGACTTCCCAAGTGACACAGTAGTGTGAAATACAGTTATTTTAAGAGAAATCCCTGATAAAACACAAACATTTTAAGTATTCTAGAGCGCTGCAGGGACACGAAGGTAGAAAAAGACCTCAACACTGTGAAAATGTTTGTTTTATCTCAGGAACATTCCTGTCATCCTGAAGTATTTTGTTTGCAGTCGACGTGCAGCAAACGACACTTCCAACCCAAACGCTTCAGAATAAAATAAGTGTCATCTCCACAAACCTCTGCTTTCTCCTGTCATTTCCTCTCTCAGAGCAGTTTAAAGTGTTGAATTTGAAGTTCAACATGGCGGTGGGGACCCTAGATCTAAATGGATACACTCATATTATTTAGAATTTACTGCATGGAAGATAATTCCCATATAATTGAATTTACGTCTGTGACTCAGTCACCTGTTAACCAGCTGAGAAGAACACCTTGAAACCTATTTTCCGTTGTAATTTATCTAAACTGTCAGCTGGTGTGCAGTTCATTGTTTGTGTTTCGTGTTAGCACTCATTCGGTGGTTGTCTTGCAACAATAAAAAAAAAAGATTTGTGTCAACACATCAGGATAAAATCAGAAAGTCCTGATAGAGTACAAACAATTCTTTTCCTCCCTTAATAAACAATAACCTCATTATAATTTCAGTAATACGTCCTGTAGTTATTGTGACGTATGAAAGCGCGAGTTCAGACCCGGGAAGGCAAACGACCGCAGCACAGAGCGCGAGGGAATATTCTGCCGGATCAAAGTGAGGATTGCGATGTGGAAAAAAAACAAACCGTCGGCACTAACCCTGCGGTTGGGACGCTGTGTAAAAAGATTTAATTGACGCAGGACTCCGCTGGCGAACGTCTCATATGTGTCTGCATGAAAGGAAATCTGCTAAAAAAACAACGTTAAATATTTAACAAGCGAACTCTCAGCAATCAGTCGCGTTGTTGTCGGGAAGAGGAAATGCAAACACACTCTGAGTATCCTGGTCGTCCACAGCAGTTAAATAAATATGTGCCGTGGATGTTAGGCTTTCAAATCCAACCAAACGCTTATATCTTGATTTAAGCTCAGCGTTCCTTCATGATGACTTGTCAAACCAGACCGGAGTCCTAAAAATGACAACAAAACTGCATCGTCAATGACGTTTGGAGGTCAATGTGGATGATCGGGTCAAACAAACACAGGACTTCTCAGCCAGGAGGCCGCTGTGTGTGTCTCGTAAGAGGCCAAAAGTCAATGTTGACTTAATTTAATTGTACGTTTGTGAACGTAACAAACATGCTGATGCAATCTAAGCATTCGTTTTGTAACCAAGAAGTTTCAGCATCCGTAATCACGGAGAAAACAAGATTTTTTTTTTCCTGTGTTGACTGACAATCGATCGATCAAAGCGCAAGAAACACAAAAGAAACCAGAACATGATGTCAGTCTGGATAATGAAGTGAAACTAAATGACATTTCAGCCTTATTGTTAAGCTAATGGCTTATTTGAGATTCTTGATAAATGAACAAACTAATTGTTTTATTTTCTCCGAATAACACCGAGGCATTAAAAATAACGGTCTGTTCCACAGAAAGTGATTTGGGGGAGATGCTCACACACAGACTGCAAATGCTCCTTTTTTCCTGATCCTCACTTATTGATAAATTCAGACAGGTTGTTTAAATTGCAATGCGACAAAACCCCTGAGTCAGGTTCGACCTTTCTTCTGGACGACCTTGTGTTTCATTGAACACGGACAAAACGTCTAACTCTCTCCCAACTTCCTCCCGGCATGGCATTTAGATTAATCCAAGCAGATTAATAGTAACTTTAGAGCCTTTATAGATCATTATTATGATATGTGGAGTGATATTAGTAGCACTAAGTCAGAAATGTCTGCTTAATTGTTTTATTTTATGAATTGTATTATTTTATTTATTTTACTTTACTCTTTTTTATTTTTTGTTTTAATTGTTCTTCATTTATTTTGTTATTTAATTTTTTATATTTGTTATTTATCATTGTTTTACTCTTATTATTTGTCTTTCGTCTAATTCGTTACTTTACTTTTTTTATTTTGCTTTTTTTTCCCTCTGAATTTCTACCTTACTTTTGTGAACACATACACAACAAAACACGAAAATATTTCTTCTCTAATCCCGGTAAATCATATTGTGCATACTCGTCAATAAAGTAAATACCAAATGTCTCAGTGGCAGCCGTTTCAAAAGACAGGATTCTGAGTCTGGAGGGTCTGCGTCGCTCATGACGGACATGGATTCACGCTCCGGGTCGTCTTCGCTGCTCCGTGCGCTCTGCTGAACCAAAATGATGCAGAAAATGATGAGATGAGTGTTTCCACCATGTTGGGTTGTCTCTCAAAAGGTCAGCCTGCGCGAGACGTCGTCCCTGTTTTCAAGCGTTGGCCACTCGAGCGTAAAATTACAACCTCACATTATCATGATAATTATCATTACACGGTTTCCAAAGGTCCGGCTGTGTCGTCGTCTCGGTCCGCTTCTGTTGGAAAGTGATTTTTTTTTTTGGCATTCGCTGAATGTTCTGCTGCTTTAAAGATTCCTGTGGCTTTTAAACTTAAAAAAAAAACATGACAAATACTAATTATGAATGCACATGCAGCTGCCAAGTGGTTGTGAAAGTCAGAGATAAGGGCGAGGGCTTAATATTTTAAAAACACTGATAATGGTTCTGAAAGACGGCGAAATGGAAAGAAAAATCAGTCTTAACCTTCAGTTTATGAGAGGGACGGAAACCAACACATTTAAAATGTTCATTTCTTTGTGTGAGGGGGGCTGATACCGCACATATATACATTATAAACTGCACACTGAGCACTACACATCTGTGTCCTTGCATCACACACAACGGGGCCTCAGGCGAGAACCACTTGTGCTACCGCATTTGTACTCGAGTGGCAAGTAAAAAAAAAAATGACCTTCTCTCAAAAATGAAACTGCATCATGAATTACTTTGAGGTCAAAAATATTTAGCTTTTTCTTTTTTTTTTTACGTTTCCAATGAGTCCCCGGAAGACGTCAGGGCGGGAGATGGATCCAAAAACACAGGACCCAGGAGACTGCTGTATGAGTATGTGTGTGTGTGTGTGCGTGTGTGTGTGAACACAACCAAGTAGTTCTGTGGTGTGTTGTTTTGTTTTGGGAGAAAATGCGTTTCCCTCAAAACTTAATTTGTGCAGTTTGGCTGTACAGGAGAAAAGGCGAATAGCTTGATGCGTAATATTAACGGTCGTTAGTTGACAAGTCAGAACGTCTGCTGCAGGACATCAATACATGTCTTCATTTGCAGATTCATGACAGCTTCATGACGCCCCACAGTGTGAAATCATTCTTTTGACTCTTCCGGTGGATCTTTTGTGAATAAAAGTGGATGACAAAATCTCACAAACACCTCCACATGCGTTTTAGTGTCCTTCATCGAGCTGAAACGAGCACATTTACGACACATTTGTGCGTCTGAGAGAGTGTGGTGACTTGAAACACTTGTCGGAAAAGAAAGAGGTTTATGGAAAGACTATGAAACATGTTTTTTCTTCAAAACGCCAGAGCTCTGGTTCGTCACAAAGCGATACTTTGTTCAAGGGCACTCGAGCAGTTTCAATAGCAGCCGCTCCTCTGAGGCTGCAGAACAATTGTGTTCAGTCCTCTCTCCCACCTCTACCTCTTTGAAGTCTTCCAGTTGTGTGTGTGTGTGTGTGTGTGTGTTTTTATTTTTTTTTATCTCCAAATATTCTCACTTGTTTGGAACTCATACATACAAGATGAACTCACCTCTGCTGCGGCATATCAAACGTGCCGCTTCGCTCCTCAACCGAGTGATTGATATTCTCTTCTCATCATCAGGCGGTAGACAGAAAACACCCGCTGCTGACAAGCCTCCACCTGACAGAGAAAGCAACCTTTTCTGCTGCATGTCATCCAGTTCAAGTCATCATCTTTCAGCAATGGCGGCACATGAAGAGCTCCTCACATGAAGCAGGAGGCTCGGCTATTCTGCTTCTTTTTCAAAAAATGTGTCCACGCAAAATGTGTCCACGCAAAATCCAGTTCACCCTTATATAGGTATAAAAGAAAGAATAAACAGGTTTCCTCTTCACTGACTATGTTTTTTTAAATTGATTTTGTATGCATCATTCCATTAAATCTAAATATTCTTGATATTTTTAAATGCATTTACCCAAAACTCATAAACCATATTCGACCGTGGACCTGTCAATCACAGTAGCCCCGCCCTAAAGCGTCCCCAGCTTTATGGTCTGTTTGACTCTGACTGGGCCAGAAATGGACTAAATGAACATTATGCTGTATTGAAAAAGACTTGAAACTAGAGATTGAGACATAAACTCATGTTTACAATGTTTACTAAGGGAATAAATCAAGAGAGAAGAAGAGCTGTCTTCTCATAGACTTCTATACAATTTGAAGTATTTTCACACCAGAGGAGTCGCCCCCTGCTGGTCAGTTGAGAGAATGCAAATTTGAGACACTTCCACATTGGCTTCACTTTTCAATAAAGTTCTGTGTGTTGAATAATGTTTGTTTGCAGGCAGCTGCCATCACACATGAAAGTGAAATAACGAAATGAGATCTATTTGTTTCTTTTTCTCATAAATTGTAAAAAAAGAGTAGAAAAAAAAGAATTCAGGACGACATTGTTACAAAACAAAAGTTATGAACGTCAAACCACTCCCATATGCGGTGTTTATAGATATTACATACTACGTAACTAGGTCACATGCATGTGTTTGATTTGTGTGTGCACTATTTGTGTGAGTCATTTTAATCGATTGGCTTTTTTGTGTACATAAAACCGAAAGATTGCCGTGATACTGGACTGAATACAATAATATGCTGTACTACATTATAACGCCTTTTCTTTTTCAACCAGAGGTGGTTTTACCAATACAATCCCATGTTAGGAACACGTAAACCTTTGTATTAGCTATTCTCTTTTGCCTCACTCCACCGCTATTTCCCTCCAGGTTGCAATCTAAAGATTGGAAAGAAATTACATTTTCACATCTTAAAGCTTCCGTATGAGAATGGGGAATTGTATAAAACGATAACATCCATTGGGTGCGGGTGTGAAAGCAGTGGACTGAGAGACATATCTCACCTCAGCATCAGAACAACGCGTCTGTTTCATGATTTCCTCGCCAGACGTGTAAAGGAAACAACAGCTCATCTGTGTGAAGGATGGAGGACACACTCTGAGGAGCTGAGCTCATTACATGTACGCAGTCCAACTTACTGCGCAGGCTTATCGCATCTACACCAGATAGAAACTAAATTACAAATTCAATCAGCTTTGCTTGTGACTCAACTTCTCTGCATCTCATGTGGGACTTCGGCACGTAACAGAAAGATAATACGTATTAGATGGAAGATTGATGAGAAAAGCCAGCGTATTCTTGGCGTGTCAGCGTCTAAAACCGATGAGTTATCGGGGTATTTTAGTGTCTCAGAGACTGTCCTCTGTCACGAGGACGTGGCGACATCGATCCCCCATCAAAGATGCGTTCCAGCAGCGGCTGCGATGTAAAAATCAAAATCTGCTCTGAAATGAAGTGCTTCCACGTATTTCTGTGTCTATCACATCCCCATTACAGTCCACTGCTCCCCGAGCAGCTCTTCATCCTCCACTCATAAGCCAAGGTGAATGGTGATGTGACACACGTCTGGGAGCTCAGGGCTGCGACACATTAACATTCTGCTCACAGGTGAAGCTGAAGAACTGCAGGAAGTCTCAGAGGGAGCCCGAGTTCAGGTGTTCTCTCCGGTGAAAGAGATAACTTCTTCTCTTCACTCCTCCGAACAGAACAGGCACAACCAGAGACAGCATTCACACACACACACACACTCATTAGCATGCACATATGCATTTCTCCTCGCTGTGCACGTTGACGATTGACTGCCGGCATGAACACATTCAGTTGGCAAGAATCGTGCCATCGACTTCTCAAGGGGATCTATTTCATGTCACAATATAATTCACAGTTTTTTTGGTAAAATGGCCAATTTAATTGGCTGTGCGGCTACGGTGCGACGGTCTGAATACTCATCAATACTCATCAATACTTATCCGTTGCATCAAACGAGAACATTGACACCACTCTCCAGTACCGTAAAAGTCGGGTCACAAGCCGCTCCTACCTTCGGTGGGTGTCCCCGCTGTAGCAAGCTAGCGCTGCTGCTAGCTTCCCGCTGCTACCTTCCTGCTGTTAGCTCCCTGCTGCTGCTACTGCTCATGTCCTGCTGCCCGAGTCGGGTGTCGAGCCAGGGCTAGTCCCGCTACCTTCGGTGGTTGTAGGAGAGCTAGCAGAGAGCTAGCAGAGAGCTAGCGGTGAGCTAGTGGAGAACTAGCAGCAGCGCTAGCTGGCTACAGCGGGAAGCTAGCATGGACACCCACCGAAGGTAGAAGCGGCTTGTAACCAGACTTTAACCGTATTTTACTGTCGTCTGGGGAAATTATGAAACCTGTCTGCCAGCACTGACGTATTAACGCGTTATATTTTCTCTTTGCAACCATCTCCTCGCTGTAGAACAGTTAAAAGGCAGGGATTGTAATCTTGAGAAACCAGGAGGAGTATGCTTGATGTAACAAGTGTTATTGAAAAAGATCACCAACCCTGCTTTTAATGGACAACTATAAGGAAATCCAGACATCATATAGAGGTGACACTAAAACCAGTGAACAGTTACCAGCATCTTCGCAAGTCACTTACTGTTGAAATGACTCTGTACTTCAGGGACCAGCGGATCCAGAAGTGTTGTCAGAGCCTCCTGTTGTGCACAACTTGCAGCATTTCTGTGTTTGCAGTGAATATCTGTACGGTGTGCGTGTTGTCAGAGACGGACAGAGTCTTTCCCCGGCTTGTGTCTTCTGAGTGTTGAGGAAAGGTTTCCTACCAGATAACATTTGTCTCCCAGCACATCTTTTGTGGCAGAGATGGAGGACAGATTCCCCCAGTGAGCCGCGAATGTCAAGCTGGAATTACAGTTTTGCAAAGACGAATGTAAACTTCTCAATAAAGTTATGCAGTGAAGGGTATTGTGGGTAAATGTAGACGCACACCTCCAAATAACATCAGCAAATTCCAACTTCAGCGCATTAAAAAAGATAAAACCACATAAATGTCTCCGAATGCAACCCGTGCACACTCACTTACGCACGGAAAAGCTTGCCGGTTTGAATCAAACAATGACAGTCTCTTCTATGCGCTTCTGTGTATCGTTAGACAGGTTCATTTGCCTGTTTATTGTAATTATTGTTGCAATATTTCCCCCCATGTTGCATTGCTCTCTTTTAAAAAGGAACATTTAATCTAATTCAAACGAAGGAAAAGACAAAGACGGGTTGTTTGTCTTGTATACGAGCGAAACCCACTGACGGGTGTCATTTATATGCGGCCGCACCTCCTCTTCATCAGCATCAGGGTTTACGTTTGGGTGATGAAACAAGCCCAGTTAATAACATTCCCAAACCAAATGACTGTTCACAATCCAATTATTATGATCCCCAGTGTGGCGAGGTCCCTTCCTCCCTCTCAGTTTGATGGCATTTGTCACGCCATCGACCCAAATAAAGAGCCGACACGCTGAGTGTCAACAATGAGGCCGACGCTTCGTTCACATCTGAGCGGACAGACAAATGAGCGGCGGCCGGTCCTTTGAGGGTTTTCTTTTTGAAGGCCAGTGGTCTCTTTTTTCATGAAACCTCCTTTCCTTTTAACATATTGGCCATCGGTCGTTTTCCACGCTGGCAGGTATTTCTAGCTTCCTTCAGCACCGAATGAGTTCCCTCTCTCATTTGAGAATCACCGCTCTGCAGCAGCAATGTAATGAGGGAGGTTAACAAATGGAGCAGAGAAGTGGCTTCATTTCCAGGGTGGAACAGTTGGTTTATGATTGTGAGGGACCTGGCTGCTGTTGTTTGGAGGGAAAAAGAGGGAGAGATAGAAAGAGAAAGAGGGAGAGAGCAGCGACTGCCTCGGTGTAATGCAGTCCATTACAACAACGCCTTTAGACCTTCTGGTGGCACGAGAAGTACATACTGTACGTACTATTCATCCTGATGGGACCATGAATGTCTGAACCAAATGTCATGGCAATACATCCAGTATAATTGTTGAGGAAAAGTTAAAGGATCATCAACAGTGTAAGGAATCATCCTCTGGGGACTGTGAACGTTTAAATCATGGCAATCCCTCTCATAGTTGCTTGGAAGTTCGGATATTACAGTGAAATATTGTGTATATCATTTATATAGTGAAATACAAACGTAAACATCGCTGGATTACAGTTTTTTTATTTTGTTTTTTTGAGTGAAACATTTGCCCAAATGTCACCTGTGTGTGCTGTAAACTTCCTTTTTTTTTTTTTTACTGACATTGTGCCGCGCAGTCCGACAAAAATATGGATTTCCTTTACGCCGCGAGGTAAATGTCCGACATCAAAAGGTGGTCGGTCCCTCAGACGTGAGGGGAATGTCAAACCGTGCCGCACGGACATCTTCCTGTTGTGTTGGGCAAACTGTGTGATTCTGAGGACCACATGCGCCGGCCTGCCTTTGTGCTCCAGCTGCTTCACAGCGTTGGTTTAAATAAAGAGATTCCTGGGTTGACAAAAGGCTCTTTTTTTTTTTCTAACTCTGCTCCTCTGCTCGACCATTGAATCACAGTATGGAGAGAGAAAAGATGTTCGCTCGCTGTAGCTGAATGAGCTGCAACAACCTCCTTTCTTCTTCTTCTTCTTCTTCTTCTTCTTCTTCTTCTTCTTCTTCTTCTTCTTCTCAGCGTTGCCTGAAGTCGATATTCAGCCTGCTGGTTCAACGTGGCTTCGGGGGCATTTCTCTTTGCTTGTACGTTATGAATCTGAGACTCTTTGTGACCTTTTTTTAAATATTATTCCCCCTCTTGGTGTGAAAGAAAGAGTCATTTCCAGTCTCGTAGAGTTTTCTTGTCTCTTGACCTGTTTGTTTTTTCAGAGGAAGCGACGCTCGGTCAGCTTCATACGATGGAGTTCCTCTCTCGCGTCAGTTTTGATGTTTCTGGGACATGAAGATTCAAGAATTAACATATTTATTGTCATACGCACAGATAACAGACAGTTACTCCGTACAATGAAGAGCTTATTTGGCCAGGTCCTCCTCACACACAGAGTTACAATAAACTTAAGGTAAAAAGCTGTGCTATAAATGCTAATAGTATAAGAAAATATAAAAAAAGAGGCCAAAAATACATAAATATCAGTTTCTCTGAGTGTATAAAGGGCACTATGCTACAAATATATCGAGTATATCAGTTACATGCATGGTGTCTTTAAAAAAAAATAAACCTCCATCTTTACAGGAAGTCAGGTTTATGCAATGAAACCATGTTAACGAATGGATGATGGCTTTCCAGGTGACTTTCCAGTCAGGTGACTAACGATAACGACTGACGTGACAAAATATCTACGTTCACTTTAAGTTTTTCATTGGACCCAAACTGCTGTCTCTTGTTTTATTCTCAATTCATCCCGTGAGTGTTGCATTAGACAGCATTAGCATTAGCTAGCTGTGTCTTTATAAACAGCGCATTGTGTTTACTCTTTCAAGCGGTTTAATACCTTTATGCTGCTGCAAAAGCCCAAATTTCCCTCACGGAGATCAATAAAATCAATCATCACGTCGGGTGATCCGAGGCTCAGCCTTTGATCGGGGCCAGGGCCACTTTAAATTAATTAAATTGGCAAAGGTGAAGCCTTGTTCAGCTGCTGAGGCCTGTGTCTGCTGGAAAACACTGTCAATCACAGTGATAGTCTTAATTATGGCTCTGGCAAGACGTGGTGCTGTCACACCTTCGTTTGACCTTTTGAACCCAAAGAGGGAAACTCAATTAGTCACAGACGTTTGGTTTGGAGCGTTCTGCTGAGTCAGGTGGACGCTGATTACTCTCACGAAGGAGTGACACCCCCTTTTTTGTGTGTGTGTGTGTGTGATAGTGTTTAATCCTATAAATGGGCTAATGAGCTTTTAACAGACTACTCAAGAGAAAGCCAGGATTTCTTTAACGTCAAGATTCGTGTAATCATTTACAACGCAGAGATACCGCATCATAAAAGGACTGTCAGGCAATAATAAATATATTAACTGACAGACTGCAACTTTCACCTGGAGCGTCTCAATGTTCTGTAGAACATTGAGACGCTCCAGGTGAAAGCTCCAGTTGAAAGATGCTACAATCCAAAATGAGCTCTTTTTATTTTGATATGGCGGCCCAGAGCAACGTTAACATTGATTTGCAGAGGAGTTTGTGTCCAATATCCATGTCTTTTCAGCTCCCGAGCAACATCTCTGGCTGTAAAATGCTCCGCTGTGTTCAGCCGGAAAGTCTCTCACTGTGTCCGTCTGCTGTCTGCTGCTGAGCAGGTACATTTTACAGCTTTTCTTTATTAAAAACAGCTGCCCGCTGTGTCTGAAAATGTTGTTAATGAGAGCATTAAAGCTGCTGGCTATGAAAGCAAACAGTGAGCTGAAAGAGCGGAGGGGAATCGGATGACTCTCACTTTCACATAATGGAAACATCGTTTGATGATCGTAGTGTTAAACTCTGTGTGTAAGATTTGTAGTCTACGAGTCCAAGATGATGACATCAGTGTTACATCATCAGGGATCCTGCTGTAATCTGTTTGAGTTAAAATACAGAAAGAAGAAAAAACAACCTCCGACACAGATGGAAAGCTCATTCAGGTCAGAATCCATCTTTCAGGATCCATCTATGCCGAGATCGACAACATAAACAAACCTGAAATCACAACTTCGTGCACAAAGTGCACCGTAAGCAGAATTATCTTTCACATCAAGTTTTTCTTTATTTTAATGCAACATGGTGCAGGATTGTTGTAGTTCCATACATCTCATATATCACATATATTCCAGATATCACATAAGTTCCCTATAATTTACATTTAGAAGTTTTTGCAAGCAAGTGGTAGACTTCAAGTCTCCCGTCTCTTTTAACAGGGTTACCGCCGATCCTTAAAATGTCCCAAATTATATTATCAGAATTTAAAGGCTAACCCACGAGATGAGGAGCTTTTCTACTGCGTCTCAAGGGAGAGTGACTGCAGTGCATTCTCTAGTCGACATCACTGCACCATGTCTTTGAAGAGAAAAAAGTTTTTTGCTCCTATATTAAAACCCTCTAAATCCAATATACTGCACCTTCAAGGGCATTCAATGTCATTAAAAATGTGAAGTAAGTGACGAGCGTCCGTGTTTTCTCGTGACGATGCTTTTAGATCAAAAGTCGGGAATACCGATTAGGAATCATCGACTTCAGATTAGCAATATTGCAGCATTTTATCACACCATCACAACTTTCGTCTGTAAAATCAGTGGATTCACTGCTCTTCTACGTCAATTAAAGACGTTTCCAGATATTGTTTTAAAATACTAATAGCAGTTCTTAATCATGGTTGTCGTACATCTTATTAATACTGAACGGTGTTGCGTTTCAGTGCCAGGTGCTTCACAGGGCCAGAGTGAAAACAAGGGAAGGTGCTGATTGTTTTCTTGTGTTTCTGCTGTTGTTAATCAGGAAGTGATTGACTTCGATTGCAGACAGCTGGGGTGTTTCTCTAATCAGTGGATAAGCAGCTGAGGAGACGAACCGGCTTCGGGTCGTTTAGCTGGGAGAGGACAGAATCGCTGAGTAATGAGTTCAGAAATGATCGACGGTCACACACTATTGGTTAATGACGTTATCCAGACTCTCGATCTGAGACCCGAATGCAGCTCAGCTGGAGAAGCTTCCTCAGCAACTGCACACAAAACATTTTTGGAAGCAGTCTCAATTTGTCATTTAATACATTAGGCACCCGCAGACGGCAAATAAATCAAGTTTATTACTTTCTAAAGGTTTGTTTGCATTACTCATGTTTGACAAGAAGCACATATTTGCAACAATGATCAGTTGAGAAGCACCAAAGACTTATCAAGCGTCCATATCTCACACTGTTTAAAAGGGTTCGTAAGACTATGTATATGCTCCTGGTTGGATTGAAAGTTGCTTTAAAAATGAAAGAAAGAACTAGACGTGAAAATAATACACAATGATGTGTGTCTATACCTGAAAGTAAACGTCTGTTGCCCTCTGGTGGTGCTCTTTACAGTGCAGCGACTGGATTAAAATGTGTTTCACCACATCAGAGGCACTGGTTTCTTCCCACTGCCCCTTAAGGTCATCTGAACAGCATCGGTTGACGTCAGAGGGTTGGTCGGCTTACGGCCTCTTTGTCCAAGAACAGACCGGAAACATTGAGTGCAAATTGTCAACTGTGGTGGAGAAACTCCCTATTGATCGGTTGGCGTATGTTTGGATACCAGGTTGGATGCTAAACTGGCACTCAGTGTGTGCAATGTTAAATATTATGTCGTGGGTTGATAGACAGTTGTCTGGTAATTTAAACGCTTTGATATTTATCTCAGGTCTGGTCGAGGGATTTGATTGGACAATCAGACATAATGCAAATCAGTTATGGGAGATTTAACTACAGGTATCACTTTTACATTAAAAGTCGTTATCTTTCTTTGATTGTGCATTTGGGATGAACGCAAGATAAATATATAAACACTTGCAGGCCTGACAGCTCGCTTAAAAGTTACTGGGAGTGGAGGGAAACGATGGAGCAACGGCTACTGTTGAAAGACTGTAATCAAATGTAAACCTGATTAAGATTCACACTTAGATGTTAGAACGTCAGACTGATGTCACATGCTGGAATAAAGACTTGAATAACTAGTAAACAGTTTGTGGTTGTTTGAATCCACTGATGTTGCAGTTTACGTGCACGTATGTCCAAAATATCATCGCTTCCTCATTTCACCCTTTTAAAAAGTTGTTTAAAATGGTCACAAGTAGCGTGTAAACTCATAATTTACGGCCAAAGACATGTTTTTGCAAATTCTGTTCAATTCCAGTTCATGCTTGAGTGCAGGTGGACGTCTTCTGCCAAATTCCTCCAGGTGTTCCTGAGATATCGTCATGAGAATGGACCGAATGGATGAGAGGCTGTTGCTGACACGGAGGCATAAAAAAATGATGACAGGAGGAGAGTGGAGCTCTGAATGTTTAATACAATAATACGGAAAACGGCTGTACAGTATACACAGTGCACACATTCACCCTCACACACACACTCAAACACACACACAGAGAGCCAGAGAGCACATGATGACAATAGCACACATGAACGAACACAGTGCTCAGTGGATGTAAAGACTTTGCGCCGTCGGCCATGTTGGCTCCACCCTCAAGCTCGTTTTGGCCGTTGCTATAGTAGCTGGGGTTATTCAGGAGAAGTGACAGTCACGTGGTTTTTAATAGGAGGAGGACAGAAGCAACAGAAGCGGTGTGATTTCTGAGCTTCTGTCCATTTTTAAGGAACATTCTGGTATTTTCCGACGATCGCACAGTTTCTACAAAGACGGTGGAGAGTACAATGTCACGACAGCGAATATTAACCGAAAGTACACGACGAAAACTGAATCACAGGTGATCTGTCTGTGTGTCTGACTGATTCTGCTCTTTGTGGGTCCAAACTTCTGACCACGCCCCAATTAGTGATGTCATAGCAGGTACAGGTCAGGTCAGTTTGGCATTTCCATCAATAAACCACCATTTTGGTGTGTTTAACCGGTGTGAGGCTGGAGTCAAATACATCTTTTAAAGTCACAGAGGAACGGGGATATTTGATTGGATAAATGCCCCCAAGTTTAGGAAGAATCATCTGAACTATTGTGTTTTACACGAAGAGAAAAGAGTTGTTTTGGATGTAAACCTTTGAGGATTTTATTTTACTTTTATTTTACTGTGGCTTTAAAAAAGGCATCTTAAATTATTAACGCTTTGCATGAGCGCAAATAGACACTATGTCACCAAGCTTTGAGTATATCACATTTTTAATAAGGACGCGATGATGAACTTTGCTGAGCAGCTTTCCGGAGGAAAGCACACACACACACACAGACACACACACACAGGCACACACACATTCGTACATATTGCTAGCTAGTAAACCGCTAGCACTGTACATTAGCCATCTGCACGTGGAATGCAAAAACACTGCAGTAGTCAAATGCATGCAAAAAAGAAGAGTTTTTTTATTCATTTTCTTGCCATGTTGAAACATTTTTGACTTGCTGAGACATCATGTTGTACCAACGACAGTGAATTTGTGTGCGCTAACATTTTTCTATTGGCTTTCTCACAACACAAATTTAGGATTGTTCAGCGACAAAGTGACAATTTGACCTTTTCCTCTACTTGCATCCTTGGGGGCAAAAAAAATAAATAATTCACCAACCAATCAAGTAACAAGTCTAAGAGCCTTCAGCCACGCTGGTGGCTCTGTGAGGCTACTTTGGCACTGCAATGCTTTGAGCTAAATGCTAACGTCAGCAAGCTAACATGTTCACGACAGATAAGCTAACGGGACAGGGCTTTGAAGCGTCATGTGATGCCATGGGGCCCAAAAATACTTGTTTTTTTACACAGACTTACATTGGGAAAGCGACGACAGTAACTCAGCAGATGTTTTGTTTTTAGATGAATCCCAATACGAACACTTCAATAGCCCTTATCTAACTCATTAGGTCCTAAAAGTTGTAACAGACTAGTAGCCGAAAGCAGAGTTATTTTCCTCCCTCCGTTCATGTGAATGAGCCCGTTTCCCTTAACGTTAATGGAAACCTGGTGCGATTGCTCTATGGGCACATGGATGCCGAAGAGGAAGATCCAGGTGGTTTTATCTCAATTTTAGACTTGAATGTCAAATGTTTTTCTGAAGTTCTCTTTATGCATCCATGACGTCTACCAGGTATAATGTTTACAATGTTTACCATTTAAGTTAGTCATGGTTAGTATGCTAACATTTGCAAACTACAACTAACTACAAAATACAGCTGACGGGAATGTCATTAGTTATGGTGTGGCAGGTATTTGTTTCCATGTGGAACGAGACAAAAGGTTAATACAGTTGTTCAGACATTTTACTCAAAAACACAAAAAAAATCATCCTCGTGGCGCGAGAGGAAAAAGAAGATGATGAATAAAGTCATTACAATACATCTTCTTTCTTGGCGATCCATTCGATAGTTGTAGAGATATTTCAGTCTGGACCAAAAGCCGCGTGGCTATCGTGGCCATGACATCATATATTGGGGCGTGGCTACAAGCACAACATGATTATTTGAACCCAGAACAGACAACAGAGCAGAAATCCCTCTTCACACTCCTCACGAGTTATATAGGAAGTGTACCACAACACGCCTGCTTCATTCACAAAACCTCCACAACCGCTTCTTAACAGCTGCATGTCTCATTCCTCCAGATATTAGAAGTTTAGCCACGGTACGCTCTCTGGATTTCACCCGTCAATCTTTAAGTTTGAATTCAAATTTTGATACTTCCACTTATTTCACAGACATTTGTATTTCCTCTGAGCTTCTAATAAAATCATAAAACACTTTCACCACAGTGAATGGAGCGTGACGCTGCTAAGAAGCTGATTATCTGATGAATGTCGTCACTTTGAATGCGGTGTTTTCATTGTCGGTTGTAAACATATGGTCGTGTGGCCCTTTGAGGGGCCGCTGAGGGGCCACTGAGCCAGCTGCTGTGTTTAAAACACAAGAGTCCGAACCCTCGTTGACACTGCCACAGTCAGATACAGCGGTGAGTTCGCCGTGGAGCACTTCATTCAGGCACTTCATCTTGTTCTTCCTCTTTTTCCTCCTCGCGCCCCGCCCCTGCAACGGTTAGCATAGCCACAAGTCAGTCCATTGAGAGTTACAGGTTGTTTTTTTTTTAGGGGGAATGTTTGAGAAGGATTAAGTGTTCGTACCGTTCCAGGACAGGTGGACGGGCGACTCGTCTTCTTGAGGTTCCTCAGGGAGGGAGCCCTCTATGACACTGGGGCCGGGCGAGGCATGCGACTGGACGTCGGACTCCACTTTCTCTTGTTCCTCTTGCTCCTTATTGGCCAGCTCTGTTCACGGCACAGAAAGATTTAAGTTGCAAGAAAACGGGACAAAGAGTCACTTTTCTTCTGATATCCACTAGACAAGAGGGAGCATGTGATGTTCGCACGCTGTACTTTCTCTGAGGTTATTCTGTCAATGACAATGCTAACACCCAACATGGTGCCCATCTTAGTTTAGCATGCTAACATGTGCTAATTAGCGATGAACGCAAAGTGCAACTGAGACTAATGTCATAAGGTTTGCAGGTATTTATTGCCGGTGACTTGTGATCGTGAGAAATAAGGGCACTTTATGGCATTTGCAAGGTCGGCAACATGACAGTATATAACATATACAGAGCTAAATGACCGATTTTAAGTTTCCTGTACCTTTTTAAATCCACTGGTGTGTGTGTGTGTGTGTGTGTAGAGGTGTAGGCGTGTGTGAGTGTGCGTACCGTGCACAGACAGCTCTTTCCATCTGTCCTTGTTACTGCCGATCACGCCGGATAGGTGGGTCTTCAGAGCCGGCAGGTCGATGGCTGTCAGGGAAAAGTCCATCTGTCCATCATTGCTGTTCCCGTAGCGACCGCTACTGTGTCTCTGCACCGACTCCACGGTGACCGAACCACTTCCTGTCATGCTGGAACAAAGGACCACGTGGCGTGTGGAGGGTCACAACCAATGCAGCCACACGCACGTGAAATGGTCACACTTTCTATGTTTTGTCCGATCGAACAGCCATGACGTCCATGTTTTCTACAATACTGAATAATAAATATATAATTATGTATTGTAGATTTTACTGTTTTCTACCGTTTTTATTATTTATATTACTTGTTTTGATTTTTTTAATATGTTGCTTGTGTGCACTTTACCCGGTTTGCTGCTGTAATCCTGTGAGACCAATAAAGGAATATGTAATCTAATAAAACAAAGGAATATCTAATGTGAAAAGAGTACTTCTGCCACATTGGTACTTGGTATATCAACCAATATCCTTTTTTTTAACTTGGGTATCAGAATCTGGTTTTCTAACATAGTAACTAATATTTTGGACTGATGATTCAAAGAGCAAAGGGTCGTGTTCAGTCACGTTTTTTAAAACCCATCCTTAGGTCTATAAACACGTGGAGAAAGTTTTTTTGCCTTAAAGTGGAACTTTGATTATTTTTATTTTGTGTAGTAGTCGTAGTAGTAGTTGTAGTAGTAGTAGTAGTACCTCGACTTCCTGTTTCCGGTCTCTCTGGCCTTCCTGTTCTCGTCTATCAGAGGAGCAATCACTTTCTCTGTGGTGTCGATCAGAACGCTGAACGTCGGCTCCACGATGAAGTCTATGAAACCTGCAAAGAGAGAGAGAGAGAGATGTGATGGAGATAATAGAAAAGGTCAAAGGATGGAGGAGTAGAAATACAGTATCATTGATAATCATCAGTTCTTCTTCTCTCTAGAATTTGAAAATCAAACCAATCTCTGAGAGAGAGCGGAGAATGATGGTAGTTCTTCAAACCACCAGCAGGCGTCACTGTTGAACCAAAGTGAATACTCACTAAGAGCCTCGTGTCGTGAGTCAACAGTACTGTCCTGGTATACGTTACCAGTTCAAGGTACTCCTCACCTGCTGTGGCCCTGTGGTATTACTGGTTGCCGGTTGATCTTACCTATCTGTGATTGGGCGATCATGGTGGCTTTGCGGTCGCAGAGAGGCGAGAAGGGAAGGCCGAGTTCCACCTCTTTGTCTCCCTGGAAGAGACACAGTCACCAAGGCAACATGAACCCCGCAAACTCAAAGCAACTGTGTGGTATTTGCATCCACTTAAGAAGGATGAATCCAAAGCAAAGAGTGTCAATTCAAACAGGAAGAGGCCTGAATGTGCAAGAAATTACCCTCACAGTCCTGTAGGAGATGTTTCTACACGCTGCGTTGAGGGGATTAGTTTTGACGGAGAGGAAAACGTGACGATATCATTCCCACATAGTCACGATATGTCCCATTTTACAGATTCACAGGACTCAGACATAATGGGGCAAGCTGCACGGCCTCCTACAGCTTCCCAAATAAACAGGATTTTTTTGACATGAATCATGACGAGCGCCTGTCTCTCGAGTCACACCGAAAGTAAACGCAGAAAGAAACCGCGAGAAAATTCCTTCATGTCTCACTGCGTATGGGATCTATCAGCTCAACATCATTTAAAATAATTATTCTACAACAATAACGGTCCAGACTGTCATGAGTAAATAGTTAATAGACCCTCACAATGCTTTACATAATCCAAACCTCAAAATTTTTAAAAAAGAAACAAATTTACCATTTTAAATGTTGGAACCAATGTTTGGCCATTATTTTGCTTTGAAAAAATTAAACTAGCTTGCCAAATAATTTCCATCCAATCAATGAAAATCAGTTAATCAACCAATAGTTTCAGCTGTACTTGAATTCACTTTTGGAAAACAGCATATTTTATAAACTCTTCATATGTTTTTTATTCTTAGTAAAATTATAACTGAAGCTGTCAGACAAATTTAACGGGGAAAGTGCGATATTTACACTTTTTTTAGAAGTAGTGCTCGTGTGTCTGTGTGTGTGTGTCTGTGTGTGTGTGTGTGTGTGTGTGTGTGTGTGTGTGTGTGTGTACCTGTCTGAAGAACTCCTCCATCAGACTGTGAGTCCAGCGGTCGTGCAGCGGCCAGGCTTTGGCTGGATGACTGATGTCTGCAGCGTGAAGCATCAGAGACAAAACCTTCACTTTGTCGAGACTGGAGGGACGAAAATGCATCTAAAAGTCATCTTCAATAACAAAATGTAAAAGCGACACTCCTCGTGAGTTTGACAGGAGAGAGTCAGCATGTTTTAATTACCCTTTAAAAACCAGAAACGGTTAAGTGCGTCTTCGCGAGTGGAGCCGTGTTTTAACTGGGGATTAGTTTTGTAGAACTGGTACAGTTCCCCAGCTGCTGCAGCAGCACAAAGCAGAACCAGCGAGTTGACAAGCTGATGACAGCGTCTTCCCCGAAATCCCATCCAAGCGTGAGCAGCCGCCCGCCTCCCTCCTCCCCCCTTTCTCTCCAGCTTCTCCCCAGCAGGGCTGACAAACAGAGAAGGGAAGCTGGACTCTGGTGAGACTCAGCACTCGTCCTGTGAGAGCCCCGCGGGGACGCACGGGCCGGTCTGGTCCAGCAGCCTGCAGGACCGTATGTTGGCTGTTTCAAACAAACTCCCACTGCTGATCTTCATCAGATGGAGCCGCCACACTCGCTCTGCCACGACGCATTATTTCAAGTCTACTCAGGCATAGAATATTCGCATTTTCTATAGAAAATATAATTATGTCCAGTTATGATGGTCTGACTATACAAAGACAATTAAAAAGTGCATTTTTTTCATGCCGTCAAGACTTTTTTTTAAATTATTATTATTGTTTATTATTAATTCAACATTTTAGTTGTATTATTTATATCTTGTTCTTACACAAATATTGTGTCTCTTTATATGTCTTATGATAATATGATTAAAAGGAAAAAGTAATGTGGTTGTTGTTTTTTTTAAATTTTTAGAAAGGTAGGTAGGTAGGTAGAGATGGAGGGAAGGAGAGGGAGGGAGGGAGGGAAGGAGGTAGATAGATAGAACGGTAGGTAGGTAGGTAGGTAGGTAGGTAGGTAGGTAGGTAGGAAGGGAGCGAGTGAGGGGTGAGGGAGAGTGGTAGATAGATAGATTTAATATACTTTTCTCCAATCTTTATTCCTCAAATTGTTTTTTCATGAATCCCTTGCTAACTAGTAGATTATAACCAGCAGAATTACGTCGTTGCTAAAACAAAACACACGTGTGCATGTTGTCTGAAGCTCAGAGGTCAAAGGTCACGGCTGCAGCACTGACCTGTCTGTCTGTGTCAGGGTGTTCCTCATGGTCTTGATCTGCTGGAAGTGACAGGACATGTCTGTGGACATCACCATCTCTATCACCAGAGCCCTCAGCTCCCTGCCAACGATCAATACACCTAGTTAGTGACCAGTCACCGTGACAAGTATTAACCCTTCAGTAAAGTGTGTGTGCGTGTGTGTGTGTGTGTGTGTGTGTGTACCTCCAGTCGTCCTTGTTCAGGTTGATCAGGATGTTCATGTCCTCCTCGGCCATCAGCCGGTAGGCGGCGCTGACGTGATGGTTCTCCAGCACCGACCGGTCGTTGTACAGGATGGCCACCTCCGACCTGACGGACAGACACGACATCCAATCAGACGCTTTCAAATTACGGAGCCCCCCCCCCCCCCAGCAACTGTTACGATCTGTGTTATCCTCCTATAGTTTAGAGATCCATTCTCACATTTCATTTTGTGTGGAGACCTTTAGCAGTCAAATCTTATGGCAAAATCCAAATTCAATATTTCAATATAACTATTTGATTGATTGGCATGAAATTCGGTACAGATACCCATTGAGCACCGAGGATGAATCCAATAATAAAGCTTATTTTTCTTTTCTTTGCACTCCTTTTCATTCATAGTCTCTCAGTCTCCCTCTCTCCCTGTGATTACTGATTGCAGGCGTTTGCTTTAAATTAACCAAAGACGGTTTCCTTCAGCCAATCACATCGCAGCTGGACAAAACCACAACAGTCTGAAGCAGCTCTTTTGACATCGGTTACCCTCTATTTGACAGAGTGGAGTACATTGAAGACTACTTTTAAACGTGGCTTTACAACAGATGAAATACTTCAAATGCTTGCTAATTCACATGGGATTGAACTAAGCAAACGCACCCTAGAAAAAAAGTCAACAAAAAAAAAAGTCAACAAAAAACAATAAATGTTTTTTTTGGTCTTAGTTTTTTGTCCTAATTTATTTATTTTTTGTCCTAATCATTAGAATAATTTTTTTTTGGTCTTATTTTTTTCTTTTTTTGTCCTAATTTATTTATTTTTTTTGTCCTAATTATTAGAATTATTTATTTATTTTTGGTCACAATTTCTTTTTTGGAGTGTGGCGAGAATGGGCCTCCATACTGATATCTGAAAAGAGCTGTGACTTATTTTTGTTAAACACAGACACAAGAAGTGAAACCACTGATCCATAAAGGTCAGGTCTGTGACAAAAAAAGGTCACTGTCCCATCAGATCCTTCATAGATAATCTATAATTGTATTAATTTATAACAAGGCAGGACATCCTGTAACAATTATGCCTCAAGATCACCAAATTAAAATCTAATAAAAAGCCTCTGTGTACCAATGTATAATAAGGAGTGAAACATTTGTAGTATTATACAATAATTTGACAGTAATACTGTCCACATTACCTGGTGTGGATGTGGAAGTTGTTGGTGGTTCCTGTGTGTTCAAAGTCGTGAATTGCTGCAGCAAAAACCATCGCAAGAATCTCCAGCTCGCTGAGCCAGTGCTGCAAACAAACACACACACACACACACACAGACGCACACAGACGCACACACGCACACACACACACAGTTAGCTGAGTGAGATAATTCACTGTGCAGAGAGACACTGTCAAGTGATAAAGTGGTGTAATGTCAGTGTGTCTGTGTGTGTGTGAGTGTGTGTCTGTGTGTGTGTTACCATTAGTCCAGTGTGCAGCATCAGGAAGTGGGCGGTCTGAGTGACATCGGCGGCGTGGATCAGGTTGTGGTAGGGGTTCTTGTGTTTGCTGTAGCCGTTCTCCAGCGCTTCCACAAACTGCACCAGAGCCTGCACCGGGATCTGAACACACAGTACCAGCGGTAGTACAAGTACTACGAGTACTACACCGAGTCTATGTGGATACTCAGTCATCCAGGATCAAAGACTTCTAGTTGCTCGACTGACTTTGAGGCAGGTGGGTCGCGATATTGCCTTCATCTTATTTTCCCAGTAAACTGTCTCCATTACAACGTCTTATCTCTGGGATCTTTTTTCTCGTAATCCTGAGGTGCTCAGCTAAGTGTACATGAAAGGTATTATAATAATCATGAGATAACATCTCCAATCTCCAATCTTTTTTTCTTCTTTGATGAATGCAATGCACTTGGCACCAAGAGCCAAATAAGCTTCAAGCAACAGCTACAAGTCCTTGAGGGGATGTGAGCAGGACTATCTCAGCCGGGTGATGTAACTTCCTGGAAACAGTCGGGCACACAACCGTACCACCAGAACTTAGTTTTTATACTTTGGTTGTTGTATGAATTAATTAGTGCACTTTAGTTGATGGTGGAAGGCAGATTTAGGTCAGAGACAAACTTGAGACAAAGCCAGGCTAGCTGTTTCCCCCTGTTTCCAGTCTTTGTGCTAAGCTAAGCTAACTGGCCCCCTTGGCTGTAGCTTCACATTCCATCAATTCACATCCCGCTTCGAGTTTTTGTCCCCCACCCAGCACACCCAAGCGCTAGCCACGCTGACACGAGTCCAACCCCACAGGCGTTAGCTTTATAAAGCCGTGTGTACCCTGAACCTGTTGATGAGGTCATAGCGGTTCAGCAGGTCGTAGACCAGGAACTTGAGGGCATGGTCGCCGGTGCCCTCGTGGAAGGAAAAAACATCAAACGACCAGTGATCCACTTCCTGTAAAACAACAAAGTGAGATCCAGGTAGACATTTAAGGACATGTATGTCGGTGCAATGCAGGCTGTCTGGTCATCGATCAGTGTAATTCAATGTAATGTAGGACTTCTGCCACAAGAGGGCAGTGTGTTTATAATGTTTGCTGACATTGGAAGGCGGTAGCGGTAGAACAGCGTAACCAATTAAATTAATGATGATAATTATTCATTAGGCAATAATGATATAATTCGATTTTTAGGATTTATGTCGTGTTGTTTTCCATTCTCTCCGTTTCGGGTTTTACATCATAAATAAGAATTGGCTGCAGAGTGTTTATTGTCTAATCTAATTTTTCCTGAGTTTGTACAGGAAGCCCTGAGATCAAGACGTATGTCATCACATACACGGGGCTGAAAATACATCTTTCTTCCTCCAACTCCTCCTTCCTTCCTTCAATTGCTTCTCCTCTAATCCATCTCCTCATTTTACTTCCATTCCTGCTCCTCCAACCTTCCCTTCTCTGTCTCCTACCTCTCCTTCAATTCCTCCTCCTTTCCACTTCTTCCTCCTCCTTTTTGTATGTTCCTGTCCTCCTTTATCTCCTCTTCTCCTGCTTTACCCTAGTCACCTTTTCTGCCTCCTCTTCCTTCCCTATTCTGTTCTCTTCTCACCGCCTCCTTACATCTTTACCTGCTTGATGCCTTCTTCTTTTCCTTCTCCTTTTCTCTTATATCACATCATTTCACTCGATACGATTCCTTCTATACCTCCTTTCCTTCCTTTTCTCCATTTAATTTCCATTTCTTCCCTTTCTTCCTCTTTTCCTTTGATAATCCACCGTCCTTCTTTGCCTCTGATGTTCCTTTCCTACTTTGTCTCTACCTCGTGTATTCCTTCCCGACACCTCGTCCTTTCCTTCTCCACCTCTTCCTTATCTCTCGCCCTCTTCCTGAAATGATGGCAGAAGCATTAAGGCCGTCCGAACATTGGCCCTTTTGAACTGTTGTGGTCAGGGAAGCGTTACCGCAGTCAAGGAGCCGGAGCGGAGAGATTAAAGAGGAGCTTCTTCCCTCCGGCTGTCTGAATCCTGAACGAGGACACTGCCAAGTCTCCCGGAAGACTTTACCGCTCATGTTACGTCAGTTACGCTCAGCATTCCCCTGCATCCCTCTACATCTGCACCATATTTCATATTTGCACATAGCAGTTTATTGTTGCATTGTGTCATTGTGCATATTTTCTTGTGGTACTGACAAACAAATTATTCCACTGCATAATGTAGAAATATGTTGAGTAGGTGGCACATAAAACTTCTATTCTCTGCCTCCTTTCTTTCCTCTTCTGCTTCCTTCTCTCCTTAATCCTTCTATTTCATTACTTCCTATCCTCTTCACTTTTCTTTCTTTACCTCTTCCTTTTCATTCAGTCCCTTACTTTCTAATCTCCTTTCCTACTTCCTCAACTCTTTCTTCTTCCATTCTTTATTACATTTCTCTTGTCTGCCTCCTCCTTTCCTTTTCAAGTTTCTGGAGAAAACAAACTTGTCTTTCTTTCACAGTAGGAACTGACTGACGCAAATATTTTTTAAATTGAATAATCAAATTATTTCCCTTTCCTGCGGACGGGTTTGCAGCAATAAAACAGTTTATACCTTCAGAGCCGTCAAAGCCGTGGGAGGGTAGGTCAGACCAGCCATGTTGGACGTCCGCCTGTACATCCTAAAGTCACACACACACACAGACGCACACAAACACAGACACACTGGTAAAATAAACCGTGCAAAAAAAAAAATCTCACACTTATATACAGACGGTTGCTTGCATATACACACACTCCTCCCGCAGACCTGCAGTCGCCCTCCTCCACAGTTTGTGACCAGGATGGATGGCGCGTCGTCATGGTAACCGCGTTCTAAACACACACGACGAACGCGGCGCCTCGTTGCAGCAGACATCGTGTTTGTTTTTTGGATTTCATGCGTCATTAAGCTTTTTTTTCCCGCAAGATGAACTGATAGCGCTCTCTGTCACTTACCCCTCATTTACCCCTCTAATGATATCGGACCTCGTGGTCCCCCCCCTTCCTCCCCCCTCCTCCTCCTCCTCCCTCTCTCCACTCCCCCGCACACGAGCTGCTAACGTCGTTACACGTCACGTTTTCGACCTCGTAATCACATCTGCGGCGAAGTCGTGGGGGCCGGATGCGCTCTAATGTTTATTTTGAGGCAAGTTGACGCTCGTTGTTCAGTTTCATCTTCAGGTGCTCCAGATTTCTGCTCCGAGACAAAAATAACTCTGGGAACATTTCAGAGTGTTGCTTTTTTTGTTATGTTTTGTTTTGTTCGAGACAATCATCTGACTGGACCTTTTGAGGAGTCACAGCTCTGTCTCTGTTATAAATACAATGTGTGAGGCGGCCGTATGCGAGCGTGGAGCTTGTGATTCCTAAACCATGGGCCTCAATCTGCAGCTCTAACGGCGTCCATTCATCAGGGTTTCAGTCCTCGGAGGTTCGACGCGGATGTCGGGCGACGAGGTCTGGCTCACGTTCAGTGTTCCAGTTCATCCTCGTGGTGTTGGGTCAGGTTGATGTCAGGGCCTCTGCGTCAACTTCTTTCACATCAAACTCACAGTTTTCTCACAGTTCTGTAAGGAGCCGGCTTTGTGCACACCGGGAGGGGAAAAGGGCAAAACTCAGGATGCACACCATTTCCTGAAATGTCCCTGTGTTCTGCAGCATTAAGATTTATTTTACCCAAACTAGGAAAAACAGACCCAGACTAAAAGCAAATGTAGGGTCCATTTCTGCAGAGGTGTTACATTTTGTGGAGGGAAATGTGAGCTCCATGTTTGCATTGTTTCCCTAATTCTCTGGCTGACAGGTGCAAAGTTTGCATGACTCATAAAGTCACAATAGCTGCATTTTATTTAACCCTTCAGGGTCTTTTTCTAAATTTGACATAACTTCTTAAATTCACTTTTTAAAGCCACTTGCATATGTGATAGATACCCGTGTGTTACATCAAAAACTACAGAACAGGCTCAGCTCTCGATATAATGAGGCACAATTGTCATAAGGCACAAGTGTAAAGTGACAACTTGGCCCAAAAGCAGAAAAATGTAAGCTTGATTTTTTTTAATTCTTCATATCTCGTGTAAAAAGATAACTTTACTCATGTGGACGAACTGTTTGGTGCCTTAAATTGGTTTACCAAAGGTCTTAGGTTCACAAAAGCAGTGAAATATAAGAATAAAAAGGTACATACATGTAAATCAATGTCTAATACCAAATTTTGTAATACCGCTTTTGTGCCCTTTTCACACGAAAATTTGAATGTTTAAAAAACGGAAACACTGTCAATCACGCCGCCGTGTTTCAAGACCCCCGTGGGTTCAAGCTATATCATTTGTATTTTTAAAAAATACTTTAATATAAGTATATGTATATATATTTTACCTTTCTACAAATATCCCAGCTTGCACTGCATGGACGATGCTCCGGAATCTCGGCTTCTCCTCGGGGCGCCGCTTGGCCACGCCCATCTTCCTGGTGAAGGTGCACGCCAGCCAATCCCGTACTTCGCTGGGCACCGACTCCGCCTGCAGGTCGCTGAGCTCGTCCTCGGTGTCCAACAGACGCCTGCGTGGGACAGAAGGACGCGGCCGTCAGTCACGGCCGGGACAACCGGCGACGGGGGGAAACATTTTGCCACACATCTGTTTGTCTACTTGGTCTCATCCGTGTAAACGTTGTCCAACATGGAGGCAGCCAGCTCCAGGTTCCTGCGGAGTTCCTGCAGGTCCACGACACCCCGGTCCATCTGCTCCAGGACCCCCTTGAGCCTGACGACACAAAAACACACACACGCAGGTCGCACACAGTGCACTCATGTGCTCAGAGAAGAGAAGTTCACAACATGAATCATCCAAAGTGTAGAAAAACACGTCGGTTTTTAGTTTGAGTTATTTGGACGAGCTGGAGAGGAATTTGTTGACCAGTGAAACCTTTTCTGTCTCATTCTTCCAATCAGCTTCATTCAAACTCAGCATTTCTACAGTTTGTTCCCAAGAAAAAGCTCTTTCAAATTCATAACATTTGTTATAATAATAGCACTAAACACAGCCTTGGTATAGAGTATAGTATAGAGTTCATCAGTATGCTGTGGCTTGTTTCGTGTGCTTGGATAAAGACGATGGTTTGAAAAAACTAATATTTCAGCAGCTAGCCTTTAGCATTGAACAATTCCCATAATCCTTTGCCAAGCATTGGGTCAAACTGTTCTTCTATGGCGTAAATTAAATGTAGCTCTTAACTGCAGAACGTTCCTCTCATGTGCAGCAGTTTACGCTCCAGCAGATCACAGTGATACAGATGTTTTTGGTGTATTTTAGGTTCTGGGCGTCTCCGTTCTCTCAAAGGAAAAGAACCGACAAGACGCCTTGTTTTTGGCGCACGGCTCAAGTTCCCTTTTTCTATCCTTCCACCACGTCCTCGGGAAGATGGATGAGTTTGTCTGCAGCCGAATAGCACACAGCCGGTCGTTACTCAAATGAGAACGATTCAATCTGTGCTGATTTCAGTCTCATCAAAAGTCCCGAAATGGACCAGCGGGAAATAATTTAGTTCCAGCTGTTATCTGTTATCTTCATCTCATTTTAGCCGCGTCACGCTGAGCTGTCTGAGATCACTGTTGCCAAATTTCAGTCAGGAAATCACAGCCCAGAACTCGCCCACCCAAAACTATTATTACCTGCCCACTTCAATGAAAGGTAGCCGCATTTGGAGGCGCTGTCTGAGCTGCTGTTTTGAGTGCCGAGAGCTCAGGTTGAAAAGAAATATTGATATTTCTCTCTCTCTATATATATATATTTGTATATTTAGAAATATCATATTTCTGGAAACTCCAAGCTTACTCCATGTCTGACCTTCTGCAGAAGAAATATGAGTGGACACTTTCAAAAGGTCAATGACAAAAAGTTCAACCATGTAAACTTCCAGTGCAGCTGCAGGTTAAAACAAATGTAAGATGCAGCTGTTCTGCTCCTCTGTAACGTTAGTCACCTGCAAACTATAACCTGTGCCGCGCGCCGCTGCGCTACATTCGAGAGTCATCGTGCCGTGTGCAGGAATCCTCTCCGCAGACTTCACACACCTGCTAACTGGCAGCAGGAAGCACGCCGATCTTCCTTCGTGCTTTGCACCCACACAGCTGCTGTCCTGTTCGCGCCGCGGAGCCGGGACGCGAAAAATCTGTTTCCTCCAGATGGACGCACGACACCCGGCCTCCTGTCAATCAGCCGACTCCCACGGCAAAGCAACGGGAGAGTCTCCTCCCGGGAATAAACACGTACGACCGGACGCCGCTTCATCCTCGCGGCGTCTTCGGGCGGAAGTTCGCTTACAGGTTGAGACCCGAACTTAGAGTTGTTTTGTCTCACAGCAATGTGATGAGTTCCTTATTTAATATTATCTTGAAATGTTGCCTGCAGATGCAAGATGTAATCCACAGAGGGCTTATGTGTGTGTATATATATATATATATATATATATATATATATATATATATATATATATATATATATATATATATATATATATATATATATTCATCTGTTACCCACCACACGGATGGACGGTTCAGATGTTAACGACAGAGGGAAGCTGACGACATGAAGACATGAAGACATGAAGACATGAAGGATGAAGGCATGAAGACATGAAGGCATGAAGGCATGAAGACATGAAGACATGAAGACATGAAGATGTGAAGACATGAAGGCATGAAGACATGAAGGCATGAAGACATGAAGGTATGAAGATGAAGACATGAAGGCATGAAGACATGAAGGCATGAAGTCATGAAGGCATGAAGACATGGAGGCATGAAGACATGAAGACATGAAGGCATGAAGGCATGAAGACATGAAGACATGAAGGATGAAGGCATTAAGACATGAAGGCATGAAGACATGAAGGCATTAAGACATGAAGACATGAAAGCATGAAGACATGAAGGCATGAAGGCATTAAGACATGAAGACATGAAGACATGAAGGCATGAAGACATGAAGGCATGAAGGCATGAAGGCATGAAGACATGAAGACATGAAGGCATGAAGACATGAAGGCATGAAGGCATGAAGACATGAAGACATGAAGACATGAAGGCATGAAGGATGAAAGCATGAAGACATGAAGACATGAAGACATGAAGGCATGAAGACATGAAGGCATGAAGACATGAAGGCATGAAGGCATGAAGACATGAAGACATGAAGGCATGAAGACATGAAGACATGAAGACATGAAGGCATGAAGACATGAAGACATGAAGGCATGAAGGCATGAAGACATGAAGACATGAAGGATGAAAGCATGAAGACATGAAGACATGAAGGCATGAAGACATGAAGACATGAAGGCATGAAGGCATGAAGACATGAAGGCATGAAGGCATGAAGACATGAAGACATGAAGGCATGAAGACATGAAGACATGAAGACATGAAGGCATGAAGACATGAAGACATGAAGGCATGAAGACATGAAGACATGAAGGCATGAAGACATGAAGGCATGAAGACATGAAGGATGAAGACATGAAGGCATGAAGACATGAAGACATGAAGACATGAAGGCATGAAGACATGAAGACATGAAGGCATGAAGGCATGAAGGCATGAAGACATGAAGACATGAAGACATGAAGGCTCGGCGCCCGGCGCTCGGGCGTCGTGCCGTCGCCGTGGTTACGAAAACACCTTCCTGTAAACTGGATGAAATCTGTTTTAGTTGCCATGGCTACAGGCCGGAGGAGTCAGACTGGGATGCGGGAGCGAGGGAGAAATAAATAAAAAAAATAAAAAAAAGTTCAAGACGGAAGACGTTCAATTCATTTTTTTTCCTAAGAAAAAATAATTAAATTAAACCGCTCAATAGCTTCCCTTTCTTTTTGGGAACAGAACATTGTTATTATTATCATTATCATCATCATCATCATCATCATCATCGGCGGTATCTGGGGCCAAAAGCCTGGAGACTCTCAAGGGCTTAAGCTGAGCTCGAGAGGTTCAAATTCCCGGCGAAGTCCGGCGTGAAGACGTTGGATTATTGATCGCTTTCCACTCGGCGAGTCGGCTTTTTGTGCGCTAAAGAGCAGATTCCCGCCAGTTGTATATTCTATCCCGACAGGTGACGAATGGGTTCATTTGCGGAGTGAAGGAAGGAAGCGCTGCATCCATCTTGGCGGCGGCGACGCAGACGTCAATGAGCAAAGAGGCGGAGCGCTGTGACGCAGCGCAGGTTGTCCTCTTGTTGATTTCTGCTGCAAAGTTTGATATTTCAACGCGGGGGACGGAGGCGATGGACAAGGTGGCCATGTGGATGGAGGTGATTCATGTGAGAGGAAAGAAGAAGCAACAAAGTTCTGATACACATCTTTTTCAGTTTTTTGGACTTATGACATTTTTCTCTTCTTTTTTTTTCCGCTGTTTTGTGAAATATCTAATAATTTAGTAATTGACCTCAAACTGTTATTGAAATGAAACCAAAGTCTCTTTGGCGGAGCTAGAAACAAGTACTTTGGAGTGTTTTCCTCGTGTGTGTGTGTGTGTGCGTGTGTGTGTGTGTGTGTGTGTGTGTGTCTTACCTCATTGAGGCACTTTTATATTTCTGCCTGTAAACAAAGAAAACAAAAACAGAATAGTCACTCAAACGAACACACTGATTACAACACAAACTGATTACAACACAAACTGATTACAACACAAACTGATTACAACACAAACTGATTAAAACACAAACCGACCAAACTCGCGACCGGGCGGTCAGAGTCAAATCCTCGGGGAACATTGTTGACTAGTGGCCACGGTCGGTAATGCAGGTCACATGACCCCAAAAAAAGCTTTCCAAAAACAAAGTCTAGCGACTAACAGACCAGTGGGGCACACAAACTCAGATCATAACACACACACACACACACACACACACACACACACACACACACACACACATAGAGGGAGAGGAACGTCCAACTCTGCTCATGATGCCATGTAATATCTCTCGACCAAGCGCAGAGTTGTTTTGTTTGCCGCTGCGTTGATGTTTCCCTGCGCGGCACCTGGATTCCTCCGAGGTCACAGAGGCCACGCTTCACAAGAAACTCCCTCTTGTCAGGCTTCAAGTGACACGTTTGTTGTCCGCCGAGCCGGAGCCAAGACCAATTAGCGTCCCGCGAGGAGCTCCCGGCAGCTCTACGGGGACGGAGCGATTGTGGTTACGTAACTTTCATTGTGTTGCTTTTGTCTGCGTTGCGTTATCGAAGGTGGGCGTGTCTCTCTGCTACAATCCCTGTTTCAACTGGCACGTGTTGGGGTGATTTTCGGGTGGATATTACCATTGGAGGGAGACTTTTCCTTCACAGGACAAGACTCACATGTCCCAGGAAGAAGTTCATGATGTATGCGCCATTATTTATATTTTTAATCGTGTTTCATTGAGAATTCCCTAATTTTTCAACTGATTTTGAGTCTTTTTTTTTAGGTCAATGATGGGCCACGATACCTGTTTTTCATTTTATGAGAAGTTCTACAGGTAAAATGAAAGGAGAGTACTTCCATTTGCCTTGTATTGCTGTGTTTTGATGTATTTTCATGAGATGTATTTTTGATTTGGTACATTATATCGGGTAAAATACAGCCAATGTTAGTGTTAGTGTTACTATTTGTAACGTTAGAGTTCGAGGGTTAAACATGCAGGGTTGCCACTTCAATACTTTCCCACACATTAAGTTTAAAAAACGATCAAAAGGAAAGAATATTAAACCCGAACGTTAATTGCAACTCTAATCCTTCTTCTTACACCTGAAGCGGGGGCTCGAGAGACCGCCAACACAAAGCGGGAGCAGAGCCGACGTCAACAAAACCACCAGAGGTCGCAACATCCATCAAGGTCACGGCTCACTGCATCGGACCAATAAAAGAAAAAAAGCCCCTCCGGTGAGCAAATACGTAAACCAGAAGTTGATGAGCTCCATTTGGTCTGAAATGAGCCAATCCCGGCTTTTGGGATCTGAAACCCTCCCCGAAGGCTGCGTCTCAGCTCTCGACCCGTCTCAGCTCGGCAAATGTGACAGCGGGATTATTGTCTGTTGTTTTTCACACGGGCCTGCGTGGGCACTTCAACACCGAATTACAAATCAGGGCATATTTATACGGCGGGGCGAGCGGCGCCAGGCTGCATTGTGGGTTGTGGTTTTTTTTTTTTGGTGGGAAAAAAATAAATAAGACGCATGCTGCAGCACCAACAGTGACAGGTGAGGACAGAGATAGTTTCTGGAGGAATGACTCACCGCTCTGTCATGACTTTTCCAGGCTAACGCCTTCAGTGAAAGAATTAGCATTTTTATTTTTTTCTTCTTCTTCTTCTTCTTCCTCTCGTGTTTCTTCCCTCCTTGTGATGATGTGTGTTATTTTTCTTTTTACTGTCATCTCACACATCCCCCCCCCCCCCTTCTCCGCGTCCTTGAGCGTTATTAGTACTGAGCATGTACGGAATATTTTATTCTTAGATGCTTTTATTTCTCCGCATGACTGTTTGTGATGCACCACCGCGGGGTGCGTTTTTCGCGCTTTTTTAGCGGCTAAGTCTGCACCGCCTACATTAAGACCAAGCGCCCTGGCCTGAAGAAGAAGAAGAAGAAGAAGAAGAAGAAGAAGAAGAAGAAGAAGAAGAAGAAGAAGAAGAAGAAGAAGAAGAAGAAGAAGAAGCAGAGCATCCATTAAAATGTAGCAGTCTGTTCATAAACTGCAAAAAACACACGAATATGTATAAATACATGAAAAGCACCGTACATGCATAAGAACAGAGTACTGACGCGTTCCCACTGGTTTCCACTCCAACGTCTCCACCTCTCTGTGTTTTCTCATTTGTTTTAATGCCGGCTATTTCAGGTGACTGACTTTAAAGAAACTAGTTATTCTGGTTTTTTATTCTGTTATTCTGCTCTTTTTTTTTGTTCATTGTCGTCGCTGAACTGTATCAACTGGTTTCTGTTCGATTTTCCGCTTCACAAAACAGTCTGATGAACTCCCCGGAGCACATTTTCTAACTTTTTATTCCCCTCCTCTTCCATCTCATTAGTTCATCCCTCTCTCGCCGAAGCAAATCTAAAAGATTTGTTTCAAACGCTTAAAAAGATTTAATGCGAAATAGTAAAAAAAAAAAATTTTTAAAAAGCGGGAGGTGAACTGTGTAAAACACTAAATAAAGATAAATAAGATACACATTTTGTCCTCGGCTGAAACGAGATACTCTGCTGTTACCACGGAAACTAGGGATGATGAAAAAAAAAAAAAAAACAACCTAATCTGTACTCTTAATTGTTTTCCCTCCAAACAGCAGAGACCTCTATTGTGTGTTGATCTGCATCCAGGGTTCATATCCATCAGAAGGAGAATTAATACGATCGACTGGGGTTAAATGAATAAAGACACAAGAGGGCACTTGTGGTTCAAGCACTATACTTGAACCACACACACACACGCACACACACACATGCACACACACGATATGAAGCGGCTGATAGTGTTGAGTGGATACCTGTTTGTCATTCTCATGCATCTTTGAGCTGTTTGCTTGTCTCACGCGTGAATCTTATTGCAGTTGAGCATTCGGAAGAAGTTGCAGCCGCAGCTTTAAGAGACTCTTCGCCTGCAGACGGAGCGAGTTTCAACACGGAGAAGTTGCTCTTTCTTTCTGTAGGATAAGCGTCTGTAGGATGTCAGGCGTCGACTACTGAGAGCGGGCGTCTCCCTTTGTGTCGGCGCGTCAGATGTTCCCCGTCTAAATCTGGAAAACGGGTCTGACTTTGCACTGAATTTGATTGATTTAATTTGCTCCTTCAGTCCATTGAACACAGATTCACTGAGCTCGTTTGGCACATTTTGTTAAATCCCCCAAAAATCTTTGCTCTCCAAACTGACAAAAGATGAGTACTCTGTACTGAGAGTATGAGGTGTTGCCACTGATCTTACACATACGTGACATCCAGCAGCGCCGCAGCAGGCAACATGTCGGCATCCATAAAGTGCGAAAAAACATCCCAGTGCATCGATTTTTACCTCTTTTTTTTTTTAATAATCACACAGTCCCTGCAACACAGCAATTCTATGTAACCTTCTAAATAGCTGGGCCTTTACCTCCACTGCAGTTAATGACTTTAAAGAGTGCTTATTAAAAGAGAAATGTAATGAGCTTTAATTAAGCGGAACAACTTCGAAATGAAAAGCGCTTTAAAATAGAAAAAGATGGAGGGACTGGAGCTGTGATTCCATCAACGAGACTTCATGGCCCTCGTGAGTGTACATGGAGTCTAACAGTCAGTATCAATGACACAAAATCACACATTTTTGGACGACCCTATGAGTTGTTTTCCATTAAAACCGGTTGCTGCTCGGTCGCCACCGCAGGCTCACAGTCGGCCGATGCACACGGGAGTCTGGCTGTTTCATAAAGTAAGAAACCTGTCACTCAAATCCTTTCTCAGTCCCTCAAAGGGGAATGTATTGTCTGCATTTCAACCCATCCCCAGTAGTTAAGGAGCAGTGGGCAGCCTCGTGAAGCCCCTTGGGAAAGCAAAGGAGTCTGCACGTGTAAATATGTTTGCATTCATTATTTTTTGGGATGTTTGAGTGTTTTATTTTAATTAAACTTCTACATGACTTGATTGGCAGCGATCCCCCCGTAGCTCGGTCTTACGAGTAAAGTTACGTCAGTTTAGGAGACGAGCTTCTGTGTTGAGTTCTGCATCTTTTATTTTCTATCTCATTGAATCACTGCTGACAGATAACACGTTCACTTGCCAATGTTTATTACAGGATTTGGCAAAATGAAACACTTCTCTTGGCCTCAACTTCTTCAACCGACACACCAACTTCTGCTGTTGCCAGCTAGTTACTAATACAAGATGCTGTTTAGCGAGTAGGGTCTGCTGAACAGAAAGAGAATAGCCAAGGGGCACGAATCTGTGGTGTGTTTGTGTGTGTGTGTGTTTGTTTTTTATGGAAAGAATAACACGCAATCTCGTTTCATTGCTGCTGCTGATGTGAGGAACTTTCATTGAATCCTATTGCCGGTCACTTTTCCTCCGCAACTCGACGAATGAATGAGTCCCCAAGTGATACGAACGACGGGAAGTTATTAAGATGTAAATGCGGCGAAACATTCGATTGAATTACAAGTATTATGAACGAGGGGACGCAGCGTGCACTGTGTTTTGAAAACGTGTTTTCATTCAGCTGATATTCGGAAGAGAAATATCAGATGCTCCTGGTTTGAAGAGTGTCAGTCTGTGGACCGGTGAGTCATCGGTTCAGCTGACGAGGACGAGGATGAGGACGAGGATGAGGGCTCTCATTTGGTTCGAGGGCTTCGAATTTTCCTAAAACTGTGCCGCAGCCTATAAAGGACCAGTGCCACAAATGTCAAATGTGACATTACACCATATTACGGAGGTCTGATGGACACATCATAGTATAAAGTGCTGCTTCGAGAGCCTCCGCTCTTCCGGGTTTCAGTCCACATGTTGAACCCGCTGCAGGGATTCGCCCCCCAAAAAACACGCGACGGCGTCCGTGAGGTTCGACGATGTGTGGCCCGGCTTGCAGGGAGCGCTCCTCTTCCCTCCCAAAAAGGTGCCGGGGTCGTACAGCCGGGGTCGGGGTCGGCGCTCTCTGTGCAGGCCCGTCATGTTTCACCCCCGAACCGGACACACAAAGATTGGGATTCGAGCCCGGATTCCTCCGTCCTGCAGCGGAGATGAGCAGCCGACTGCAGCTGGTCCGATAAGATCACTTCTTTTTCTTTTTTTGTTGAAGTCTTAACAGACGCCGACTCAAGTGACATCACTCGAGGACGTTTGCCAGACTTCACACGGCTCCCTCTGGAGCCACTAAAGGCTTTGTATGTTTTTAATGTCCGTCTCCCATCCTCGTCGTCTGCTGCTTCATTTAACTGGAATGAGTTGCAAGGAAAAGCACTAAAAAATACCCTCCTCATGCCGTCACCCTCCTCCAATAACTCATCACAAACGATCACCGCTACTGTCTCTCTGAATTTGCTCCGCCGTATGTTCTACACATCACGTCCATGTCATGTTTGCGTGAGTATGTTTGAGACGAATCGACGTTTGCTGCCTTTTTTTTTTTCGTGGGAAGGTCGTCATTGAAAACCGTTTCTCAAACGACTTGTCTGGTGAAATAAAAGGTCAAATGGTTTGATGTTGGAAGTCAGTTCCTCCTTTTTAAAAGATCACGATCAGCAGCGAGGCTGTTTGCTGCACGGAGACGCACGTCCCGCTCTAATTCTGGGCTCCATTTAAAGACATGCGTGTTCTCAGCGAGTGCTGCGATGATGTACGAGGGCTCTGACACACGAGTCGGTTTGTAAACAGACACCTGAAACATCAACGAGGACGTTTCAACAAAACACTGTGATGCTCAGTTTGTTTTCTCTCTCTCTCTCTCTCTCTCTCTCTCTCTCTCTCTCTTTCTTTCCCTCTCTCTCTCTCCTAATCTGTCCATCTTTGCAGAGAGTTTTGCTGCATCGCAACGCTCTGCCGTTACCATGGCAACCCGCGGAGAACAAAAAAAAAAAAGCCCAGCTTTTTTTTTTTTTTTTTAATTCTTTTTTTTAATTCTTTTTTTTACATCTGCTGCCGTCGTGGAGAAAATATCTGACAGACAGACTGGAGGACGAGAAGCTGTGACCTCATCAAAAACACTCACACAGTCTCTCTCTCTCTGTCTCTCTCTCTCTCTCTCTCTCTCTCTCTCTCTCTCTCTCTCTCTCTCTCGCTCTCTCTCCCTCCCTCTCTCTCTCTCACTCTCATGTTCAGTGATGTCGCACGCCCACAGTTTTTCAACTCATTTTCTGTCATTCGTCTTTCCCTCTGTCCTCGGTCCTTCGCCAACATCACCACAGCAACTGCAACGGTGGCCCCCTCCCACACTCCCGTCTCCTCGTCCCCTCGTCTCCTCGTCTCCTCGTCCCCTCGTCCCCCCCCCCCCCCGTCCCCGCGGCCGGCGGTCTGATTCCCGCAAACGACTTCTTCCCCGACGACATGATCGGCAATTATCAATCGTGGTCAGTCACATCATGGTTAACATTACGTCAGCGGGGCCAGCCGAGGGCGCCGTCTGTGTTTACTCACATCCCTCTCAGTCGGATCAGGACCTGGTTGCTGTGGTTCTGCTCCAGAGCGTAGTCAAAGTCCTGCACCTGCTCGATTTGCGCCCCTTCGATGCGCTGCTGCTGCTGCTGCTGCTGCTGCTGCTCCGTCTGCTGCTGCTGCTGCTCAGTCTGTGACATCTCCTCAGTCTGCACCTCCTCCTGCCGCTGCTCCTCCTCCTCCTCCTCTGTCTGCTGCTGCAGCACCTCAGTCTGCTGCTCCTCCTCCGTCTGCTCCTGCTCACTCTGCTGCACCTCGTCCCGCTCCTGTCGCATCTCCTCCTCCTCCTCCTCCTGCTGCTGCTGCCCCTCCACAGTCTGCGCTCGCCGCTCAGCGTGCACCTCCTCCTCCTGCTCCTGCTGCACCTCTTGCTCCTCTTTCTGCTCCTCCTCTTTCTGCCGCACCCCCTCCGAGCCCGCTGCCTCCTCCCGTCCTCGGTCCTGTCGGGGCATCTGCTTTCCCTCCTGTTGCTGCGCTTCCACCTCTTGCTCTCCCTCCTGTTGCTCCTCAGCCTCCAGCGGCACCTCCTCGGGCCGCTGCGCCTCCTCGTTCATCTCGGCGTGGCGAAAGAGGAGAAGGAGGTGTGGAGGTTGTTGTCTTTCCCCCCCCCCCCCTCCGAGTCAGTATCGGCGATCACAAGGACTTCGGTCTCCGTGAAGCGTCCGGACGTCTTTCAGACCGACGGAGTTGTGAAAACATCGGCCGAGAGGCGAGTTTGGGTTCGATGGAACTTCATCCAACTTCCTTTTCGACGTCGCCTGACCGCCTGCGACTTTCCCCCCACCGAGAAGCGATGACCTCTGATCCGATCTGTTGCAGAGGGGTTAAAGGTGTGAGAGGCCACGAGACGAGAGCGTAGCGCCTTTAAAAAGTTGAAGAGCAGGAACAGACTGACGGCATCTCTTTTTTTTTTTTCCCCCGTCGATCGAATTCCTGGCGATGAGAAGAAGAAAAAAAAAGCGAGGCTGATCGGCTGGCGACTTCCTTCACGGCTCAACAGCTGAGCTCTGCGCTCCGGCACTGCGGCGGCAAAATGATCCAGCTTCAGCTGTCCCGGAGCATCGCCGTAGCAACAACGCGAGGAGGAAGTCGACCAGCGATAAAAGGCGGGATGGAGCGAGAGAGAGAGAGAGAGAGAGAGAGAGAGAGAGAGGAGCGATGGAGGAGGACAAAGGAGAAGCAGAGAACATCGCAGAGTGTTTCCCTGGTAACTCAACAACGGTTGCTAAGAGTGATGGAATCCAGCAACTGACAGACCTCCCTCCTCCTCCTCCTCCTCTTCCTCCTCTTCCTCACACACCCCCCACCTCCCACCCCCCGTCCCTCCCAAATTCAAAAGCCCACAACTTTACGCTCCTGTCAGACGCAAACAGCACACAGGCATCTCAATCTGTCCTCCCCGCACTCACCCGCTGCGTCTGAGAGGGAGAATGTGTGTGTGTGTGTGCGTACCCTGCTGAGCTGTGTGTGTGTGTGTGTGTGTGTGTGTGTGTGTGCATGTGTGTGTCTGTGTTGTTTAGACAATGATGATGTAATGGTCCTGAAAAGAGAGTCACAAAGCCTCTCCAGTCAAGTGGCACAACCAAACAATCAGTCTGCAGTCCGGCTGGCGTCCCCTAGAGGCTGCCGCGGTCATTACTCCTTGTTATGCTGAGCTTGGCGCTATTTGGGTCATGTGGTCAATAAAATGTTACGGGTTCATCCGAGTGCATGGACACAGTGCTTCCACGTCTAAGCACAAAGCTTGGGGTGAGGGATGGATTAATACAAAATGAATGATCACATTTAAGAAGCTGAGATATCCTCAGTTTTAGTTTCACTGGATGCTACATTTCCCACAATGCAACTCAGTTGTGTCTTGTCTGATATCCTCGCTGCCCCGTTTCAAACTCCACACCCCCCAAGCGTGATGCAGACTTTGTGCTATTTGTGTTCTCCAAGCCTAAACCAAATTAACCTGATGACATCACTATGACATCGTTAGGGTTGATTTCTCAGACTTGACAAAGCTCCTCCACACTTACAGGAGACAATAGCAAAGTAGGACTATTTATATCTGTATATTCTGACGGGAATGTTTTTCTTACCAGCTCGTGGGGTTTTTCGCAGCACAGTTGTTGGTGGCGCCAAGGACACGCCCCCTGATGCTGCACCGGGTCCTGATTGGACGCTGCAGCCGACTCACCGCCTCGCCCGGCTGTTCAGAGTCCCCTGATGGAGGAAGAGGAAGGAAAACATTGTTTTAAAAGCTGGAACGGTTGATGTCTTCATGCAACTGTTTTAACTATTCAGCTGTTTCACAGTATGGCTTTTCGAAAAAATGAGGTCCGCGGTGTGAGCTCTTTGCCTCTTTGGTGATCATACGCAGTAGGTTTTTTACTACACCTGCTGAGAATATTATCACATAAAAAATGACTTAAGTGAGTCAGACCTAAAAATAGAATAAAATGGCCGAATAATAGAATCAGCAGCAGCAACTGAAACAATCTGAAAACAGGCAACTAGGTACTTTAATGTGAAATATTTCAATTCGTTATTATTTAATACCTTGATTCTATTTTTACTGCGCTGGTTATTAATATATATATATAGAGATAACTCAATTGCAACATGTACACATTGTCTCTGTCTCACTGCATTTCATCACTTCCTGTATATATTTAGAGTTGGTGTTTATGACACGGTTAAGAAGAAAGGTAAAAACGGCCGCAAAAAACAAAGACGAAAACATGAAAAAAGAAGACTATAAAGACTGTGTGGAACAATCTCAACTTCTCAAATGTATTTCATGAGGTAACACGTTTAATGATAAACCAAAACGACCAGCTGGAGGCGACGCTAGAGAGGGAACTATTCCCTGTTGCCCTCAATTAGCTGCATTTGAATTAAAAAATCAAAAGTGCATCTTCAGGACACGAGGTATTACAACATGCATAACAATTCAGACTCTTCAGCCTTTTTCAAACAGACCCAACAGCTTTCATGCAGAAACCAAAAAGCCCAACAACTAAGAAGTAGTTTAAAAAGGACTTACATGACGTAACTTTAACTGAGAATACACAATCACTGTCCTGAGGAGTAGCTTTTCCACAAATTCAATTAATTCATGAATACAAAATTAACTTAATCAACTTACTGATTACCTCGTCAGTAGGTAAATACTGAAAAACATTGTGCTTTATAGAAAATGAAGCAGCACTCAATACTCCTCACAACCCTCAAGGTTCTTCCTGTCAAGCCTGAAAAAATCTGTTCGTAAAATCCACTCTCGCATCTCAAGTTGCTCATCGTGCTGTAAACAATGAGCAGAGCCCAGAAGAAGGAGTCTTGGCGGGCTTCACCAGAACACCAGAAATATCGCCCGTTGTCCCCAGAGGCTGAGCCGCCGCAGATGGCAGGTGGGTTCAGAAATTGTGTATTTATTTGTGAAGTTTACGATTAGGGTAAGATGCTTGAAAATGCTTTGTCAAAGAGTCTCCTCACAAAGTTAGAAGACTAACCTGGTTTGTCCCGGATGAGTTCAGGTGAACTTGGTTTGGCTGGGGAGATGGATAGATAGATAGATAGATAGATGGATAGATAGATAGATAGATAGATAGATAGATAGATAGATAGATAGATAGATAGATAGATAGATAGATAGATAGATAGATAAATAGATAGATGGATAGATAGATAGATAGATAGATAGATAGATAAAATTAGACTTTATTAAACGCACAAAATAAAATATTAAAACAACACGGATGAAAGATATAAAATAAATCAAAATAAAATATATATAACTGAAATGAAATGTATGTACATAATAATAATTTAGGAAGTTAAATTAAATTTAAACAATAGAGTGTGCAAAATGTGCAAAATGCTAAGTATGTATGTGTGTATATGTATATAGTGTATATGAGGTGTGTTTCTTTCAACTACTTAGTTATGGTGAGGAAACATTACTTAGTTGTGTTAAGGAAACATATTTTAGTTGTGTTGAGGAAATATAACTTAGTTGTGTTGAGGAAACATATTTTAGTTGTGTTAAGAAAATATAACTTAGTTGTGTTGAGGAAATATAACTTAGTTGTGTTGATGAAATATAACTTAGTTGTGTTGAGGAAACATATTTTAGTTGTGTTAAGAAAATATAACTTAGTTGTGTTGAGGAAGCATAACTTAGTTGTGTTGAGAAAGCATCACTTAGTTGTGTTGAGAAACAGTGGCCCCTCCCCCTTCGTCCAGCGGATCTTTGCTGTCTTTATACTTTCAGGTTCATGATCACGTGGATTACAAACGGGTTGATTCTGTGTGATAGCTGCAACATACATGTTAATGTTTCCTAGATAAAGGGCTCCCATGTGTTGGTGCTGGTGATCCTGGGTTAAACAGAAGAGTGAACAATATGTTAGCGTGTGTTACAGCCCATGTGGGCGCCCATGTTGTCCAACTGAGCATCTCTTGTGCTTGTAAACAAACCCTCATGAACACTCTGGACCATCTGATTGGTCATCTGGCTAATTGACTGTTGGTTCTTCATAATCAGCAACGACACTGAAGAGACAATTAAAGTAGGCCATGTGAGCGGCTGGAACAGTGTGAGTGTGTGTGTGTGTGTGTGTGTGTGTGTGTGTGTGTGTGTGTGTGTGTGTGTGTGTGTGTGTGTGTGTGTGCATCTGTGTGTTTCTGTAATATATTCAGGTCTTTGTCAAAAGGCTGTTGAGGCAACAATTAAAACAAAATAGGCAGAGCTGAGAGATTTATTTTTAGACCTTAATCTGACAGAAACTATAAAAAAAAACTCTATTTCTTTAGATTTTAATCTCGTTAATTGTGTCTCAAAGGTCTCTTCTAGATCACACAAAACTGAATCTGTTTTGAATAATAGTTTCCATGTCATATGCCCACAACAAAAGTAAAATAAACTATAAAAAAATGGCATCTACTTCTTCCCTTTGATTGAAAAAAACTGTATTTAATAACTTTCTTAGGAAAAACATTTAAATAGTTAATTTTAAGATAATTGTATTATAAAACAAACTTAACATATTTTGAGATATATATTTAGATATATATTTTCAATTTGCATTACAGTATTGCCGCATTACACACTCACACAAGCTCCACCACTACACCATCATGGCTAAATATCACATGCATATCAGAATGTTGATAATTTAACAGTTGTGGAGAGGTAGAACGGGACTGACTGACCTGCCACTGTCTGAACCGACAACTTGTCACGTGGCATCACCGTCACCACCGCCATCCTGCTGTTCAAAGCAGAGCAGAAGGAGCCCATCATCAGCAGAAACCACAGGAGGAGAACGTAGACTTCCTCCTGCTTTCATCCACATGCTGCTCAGCACAGCTCTCAGCCCCTCTGAGTGCCGCTGACTCTCGCTCTCTCTCTCTCTCGTCGTGCACAGAGGTCTCTCTCCTTTTTAAGCAAGGTTGCAGAGAGGAAAGGACGGTCAGTGTGTGTGTGTGTGTGTGTGTGTGTGTGTGTGTGTGTGTGTGTGTGTGTGTGCTGGAGCCGCAGGATTTTACATCACTTGCATTCGGGCACATGTGCAGTTTACAGATTCTAATTTACACACAGTGGAGCAAACTTCACCATTGACATTCATGGCAATTTTAGCCCTTGAGTTTTATTTAGGGTTAAACCTCATTTTATAGTCACCAAAAACTGATTTTGCTGAGTGAAGTGAAAAGTTTTAACAATTTCATGAGCTGTAGCGAGCTAGCTGGCTACTGTTAGCGCCACAAATTGGTTGAAAACGCCATCTGATTTGTTTTAAAACCACAATAAAAGGATCATAAATATGCAGTTGACAATGTGATGTCATGCTAACAGACTGAGGCTACAGCTAACAGGTCCCAAGCAAAAAGTTATAATTCTCACCAATTTTCAGAACCCTCCAACTTTTTAGTGCGACCGCTCCAAAACTTTCCTCATCTTTCAGAAAGGCCGTTATATAGATATCCAGCCATATATTATCATTGGTTGTTTTTGGTGAGGCCTTCTTCAATTGGTGAGGCTGTTGAAGATGGTCCGCATTAGCAAATGTTGCATTGTTTTATAAAACCTAACGCTTACCAATACAACCTAAAAAGCAATAGATTTTTTTACAGCAACACGTGTGTCAGGTTTGAGTGAGTGATGGTGTGTGTGTGTGATGGGTTAAAGAGAGAGAGACGAGTGTCCTCAGCCATGGATATTATGTTGCAGGTCATAGTTGCTGTGTAGTTGTGTGAATGGCATAATTGTGCACAATATTAGCCTTGGTGGTGTGTGTGCCAAGCGTGTTTGTCTTAGTTGATTGCCTCGGCTTGCATCATGAAATGTTGTAGGCCAAACGTTGTGTATTAAGTCTGTGTGAGACTTCTATAATTACACTGGAGCACTAGAGAGAACCCCACAATTGCCACCAAGTCTTCTTCAGTATAAAGCCACCCTAGAGGGCACTTTATCATGTTTTCACTGCCGCTGTAGAAGGAACATAGCTGTTTAAATCCAGTTTAAAAGCCAGCGTGTCCCATTTGGGGGATCTATTAATGGAATGTACTCATAACTATGTTTTCATTAGTTTATAATCACCGGAAACTACATGAAGCATCGCATTAGTTCATGCAGGACCTGAAAGTCGTGTAACCAGCCAGTTGGATCATTGTTTCCAATCAGTCACACACCAATCACAGCCCACTCGCCCCTCAAGGCGGGCCATTTAAATATGACTCCATCATTAATGATCTTTGCTGCACCAATGCTGCTCCAGACTGTGCTGTTAGAAAAGATTTTAAAATACTATATGACAAGAGTTCATTTGTTTTTGTAATGTCTTTTTGCGGCATTATTCCCTTTTTGTTATCTGAATGACCCTTTTAAACTTCAGTCCCTTTTTATAATCAATGAAATATATGTTGTATTTTAGAACATACTAACTGCTAGTGCAAGCTACAGAAATACTTTCTCATACTGAAGTAGTTTTAGCTTTTAGCTAATAACACCAAAAACACACTATTAAAAAACAGGACTGTTACCACAATGTGAGCTCTACTAATGTCATTATCTTATGAGAGCTCTGCTAACGTCATTAGCTTGTAAGAGCTCTGCTAACGTCATTAGCTTGTAAGAGCTCTGCTAACGTCATTAGCTTGTAAGAGCTCTGCTAAGGCAACTCGCTTATGAGAGCTCTGCTAACGTCACTATCTTATGAGAGCTCTGCTAACGTCACTATCTTATAAGAGCTCTGCTAACGTCACTATCTTATGAGAGCTTTGCTAACGTAACTCGCTTATGAGAGCTTTGCTAACGTAACTGACTTATGAGAGCTTTGCTAACGTAACTCGCTTATGAGAGCTCTGCTAACGTAACTAGCTTGCTAATCATCATAAGCTTCCCAACTTTTAGAAACTACAATAATTATTACATAAAATAAACACATAGCATATATTTACCTTTAGCAGATCATGATAAATCCTGCGGAGGGAATCCAGTTAGTAATAAAGCTTTTCTGCTCCACATATGTGGAACAAGGTCCCTGAAAGCTGCTTTAAATCCAGATTGAAGACCTTTCTGTTTGCTGCTGCCTTCAATTAAACCAGATTCAAGGATATAAATTTCTGCATCTCACTCCTGCATTTTATTTCTTAAACTGGACTGCAACTTTTATTCAAATTTCTGCTTTTTGACTGTATTTTTAATGTTTTAAAATAAATGTTCTTCATTGTTTTTTAATCTTGTTTTCTTCTGCATTATGTTTTGATGCTTGAATGGTTTTATGTGAAGCACTTTGAATTTACCTTGCCTTACCAAATAACAGTGAGCAGTTACAGAAAACCATTTTACTTCAGTCATTCAAGTTTTTATTAATTTTCATGCTTAGAAATAAAACATTCTGGAGTTCGTGGCCGCCCACCGCTCCAAAACAGTGAAGATGGTTCAAATGCAGAGAACTAATTTCCCCCCACAGAGATTTAATCATACTTAACACAACACAGACGTGATTACGATAATGACAACACCAAAACACAAAGAAGACATTGTTAATAATGAACAAGAAAATAATGCATTTGTGTCTCAAAACCACATGGCTACTGCTGGAGGGAAGACAGTCATATGTTTTTCATTTGTATGAATCACTTTCCAGCATGTGGTATCTAATGCCAAACCCATTTTAAAGAGTTTAGATGGTGTGCAGTATTTTAAACAGTATCAATCTCACATTATCATATCATCTAGTCTATCATCGAGAATTTTCTAGATCATTAATCCGGAGTATAACCAGACTCGTCTCTGTTCAAAGACAGATCTTACACTGCAAAAACAAATCCCAAATATGACTTATTTCAAGTCTTGGAATTACATGAATAATTTCTCATTAGGTCAAACTTGTTATCCTTAGCATTTTCACTTCCTCCGTCAGTGTTTGGACCCGTTCATCATCGGCGTTTTGTAGCTCCTCAGTTGTTCCAAGAAGCCAGGGTTCGGGGACGAGGCGGAGCGGGCCGATTTGACCAATGAGAGGGCGGCGTCAAAGGACTGGCCTTCACATGACATCAGATAGCCAATGACAACTGCCGGTGCCCGTGACACACCGGAGTTGCAGTGGACCAACACCGCGCCTTTCTGGAGGAGAAACAGAAGGAAATATTGAGATTTGAGCTCAATTGATTTGAGCCACTTGGGGGAAGTAGAACTCCACAAAAAAAACAGATCAACATGATCATCCAATCCAATTTTAGTCCATTTGATGAATGGAAGAGCGTGCATCTCCACCTGTGAGACCCAGACTACTGTGAGACCCAGATGTTACTGTTAATATGATGTTACTCTTGTATCTGCTGTACAAAATCTACTAGATGGTTGAATACACTTATTGTTTATTTAATGTTATGAATAGTCCAATTTTCGCTCTTTTTTTTAGCTCTATTTTTGGTCTCCACCAACTCCTGAGGAAAATATCTGTTGTCTCTTCAGCTGCTTTTTTCTCCACTACGTCTCCGGCTGTGTCTGTCTGCACGAGCGTGACGCTCTCTGGACATTAGAGGGCTCTACAGGCCAACAGAATTGCAGCTTGTCGAGCTTCACACCCCAACAGGCTCCATCACTGATGTGCTGTTTAGTTAATGGATAGTCTGTTTGTTTGTGTCCATTATCCTCTCCATTACGGCCTCTATTTTCCTTCTAATGGAAGGTTTTTCACCACAGCTGTGCCCCAGTTTTTTAGGCTGAGCCTCACATCAGGTGTGCGTTCACTGCAGCCAGAACCAAGCTGGCATCAACCAGTTTGTATTTCTTCTTCTCACAAAAAAACAAACAAAAACCTGGACCACAAAATGTTGTGAATTTTGATGAGCGCATGTGTACGAACCTAAACATTCAGGTAAAACTGTATTAGAATATTGTGTAAAATTTGTTCAAAGTAGCACCAACACAATAGCAACGGGTTGAATTTTAAAATCAGTTTGGATTAAGAGCTTCTAGGTTCAGGTACATAATTGAAAATCAGTTTAATAGTAATATTCAACGAAGTAATTGTGATACAGTAGCCAAATATTTGGTCCAAAACCCAAATACTTTCCTGCATGTCCAGGTTTGGGCTAAATCTTTGGGCTTTAAAGAGTGCGAGCATTTAGAGGAATACCCCTAAAATGTGAGCGGGGCATAACATAAAACCTTGGATAAAATAAGACTTTACTAAAGACACATCTGAATATTGTAATACTTGAACATTTTAAGAGATGTTTTCACTTAACAAGGGTCATAATGCTGCAAAACCACTTCTTTCATACTAAACCACGTTATGTATCTGTAATGCAGTCATGAACTCAGTCACATGTCGCTGTCATTGTCATGGCAGTGGCAATATGTGAAGGTCCTTACCAGCCAAATGGCCTGCTGGGTCATCTGACCCTGCATCTCAATGCAAACGCATCAGTTTGATTATCAGGGCTGGAATTACTACATACACACGCTCAACAATATCATAATGAACACACACACTTTGCGTAATCATACACCCCTAATGACTCCCTAATGACTAGCTGTGTGTGCGTGTGTGTGTGTGTGTGTGTGTGTGTGTGTGTGTGTGTGTGTGTGTGTGGTGTCATGTTAAGGTGAGCCCCAGGCTTCGCTGCTAAAAGCTGTATGACACTGAGATCTGATCTGTGTGCAGTTTAATAAATCATGAACAAAACTAAACATCCATTATTCACAGCAGGAGAGAGGAGCGGAGCGGGGAGGAGATGTCGAAACATGTGTCACATGTCAACCCTCATTTTAAAACCCTTACTTTTGTCTCTTTACTCCCTTAATCCCTTTACTTTTCCTTATAGGATTGTTTCCCTTTCATTTGGTTTCACCTAAGCTACAGCGGCTCTCGCCTCCAGTTTTTCTTTAGTTTTAAGTAACGTAAATTTAGTTGCAGAGTGAGACGTCTCTGTGTTTAGAACGTCTTTGAAGAGGACTCACTTCCTCACTTTCAGGTGATTTGTCAACTATTTGTTGATTGCTCAAAGTTTTGATGAGTGATTAAAGGTTTCAATCTATGCAGAAAAACTCAACAACAAAAAAAACAACCGTTGCTCTCTGTTACTCTTTTGTGATACTGTGGGTTAAAGAATGGATTAATCAATTATTAATACATTGATTGATATCCGCAAGTAGTGAGAGTGATGCGTTAACCTCGCTGCGAGCCAGCTGGATGAAGTCACAACAGTCCTGGATGTGAAGCAGCACATCAGCGTCGGGATGATCCAGAATACTGACGGTTTTATAGATGAACAGGTCGGGAAACACGTTCTCCACCCCGAACGCCACGTTCAGGATGTGAGACACCTGATGAGGAAGAGGAAGAAGAAGAAGAAGAGGTCCAGACTTTATCTTGATTTATGTCTCTTTTTGATCCAGAAGAATGGTGATGCAGATATAAGATAATGTTTTTCCTTTCTTTAGTAGCCCATTAAGCCATAACCTTAATCATATTTATTGTTTAAATTGAGTTTAGATGTTGTACATGGGGATTATATATTATTGTATGCAGATTTTTATGTTTAATTAGATATTTAACATGTTTTTTTATCTTATTCATACCATGTTTTTTTCTTGATATATACCTTGTGACCTTGCTATATATTGTTATTTTTTATGCAATTACTTTTTTTGGGAGTGGCTATAAGTTGTCATTTCACCGGTAAAACATATGTTCTAGGGCATTTTTTAATGTACACACAATGTATTTTTTTAAACTTTTGTTGTATTTTCTCTATTGCTTTTCTTTTGGGGGGATAAACCAAATTTGAGTTTTTGCCACTAGGATTCCCATCATGCATTGGGTGATCTCACCTTGTGTTTTTTCAGCGTGCCAAAGTCATGTGCAGCATCTTGAGAACCTACACACACACACACACACACACACACACAAACACAAAGTTAGCATTAGTTAGCGTTTGTCTCCGTGTGGCGCGAGGCGCTGTCCAAGGTGCTGAACCAAGTGAACCTGAAAAAGCAATTTGTGTCCACTGAAAGGTCAAAGGGTCATATATGTTCCACCTGTGAACCAGTGAGCCCTGTCGGGTCACCTCTCCCCCTGACCTCCCCCCCGGCGGGGCTCGCGTTACCCTCTGCTCTGAGCCGGGTGGTTATCAGTGTTGCTGGATGGAGGTGAGTGCCGGGACAGGGCGAGGCGGGAGGGAGTGCAGCCGCTACTCGGTGCTTCGCGCTGCTTTACAGTCAGCTCCAGGGAGGAGTTGGAAGAAGACAAGTCACCCAAACTGCCGCGGCGCCTCACTTGTAAACATGCGTAAAACCCTGTGAATGTACTTGTTCAATTATTAAGCGCCTTTGCTGAAAGATTCCATCGTATATTCCACAAATGCCATCAAAGTGAAAGCGATAATCTAACTTTTCAGTCGGGTTGATGTCTTCTGTTCTGTTTTCAGCTGCTCCAACAGCTAAAAGCCTCAAGTATTTGTTCCAGGAAAATTAAATTTACGTTCATGAATCTCCATTAACTCATAAATCTCCATTAATCTGCATTCATAAATCTCCATTAACATGTTTTGATTGTATTCTGAGCGCCACGCTGACAAAGGATCGACCAGGGGTTACTAAATACTGAGCTCACCATCGGGAGCCACCAAGCACATCTCCTGCTAGCTCGGTGCTTTCTTACATTTACCGACCGGAAATCAACACTTTTACAATATTACAATATAGTATTGTGTTGAATTATGACTTTCTATTAATGACAATGCAAGCATATTTTTTTTAAACACAAGCGTGCAGGAAATAGCTTTAATTTCGCCACACACATCCTTGCTGTTGAGGTCTAATAAAATGGTTTTATTTACTTAAAGTCTGTGTCACATAACAAGCAAACCTGCTGCCAGATCTTTGTTTCACAGGAGAATGTTTTTGTGGCTGAGGAACAGCTTTACATGAATTGTCAAGCTGTCAGCAGCAAGAGGGAGAGGAGTTACCTGTGGTGCAAAGTGAGTCATCAACTAGGTTTAGAAGTTTGTTTTTGTTATATTTTAGCATTCTGGTCTGAATATTCATCTTTGGCTGAGTTCATACTGAGGGAAATGGGGATTTAAATCTTTCAGTTGGTTATCTAGATAGTTAAAAGACTCCGATTTGCGATTGTTTTCCTGTTGTTGGTCTCGATGGTCGTTGGAACTGTTGTAATGATTTAGACGACGAGACTAACTGGACTCCAGGCTGGAAGTTTAACTGGAACATTTCAGAAACATTCAAACGTCTCGCCATCCAAACTTCCCCTTTGCATCTGTTTCCTCACCTTTTTCCACACAAATTAAATCAAAAATGGACTTTACGGTGCACTTTAGGATGGAAGGCCATTTCTGTTTGTTTTTACAAGATTTGTCGGCTTGTCAAGTGACAGAACTTCACCAGTGGGTTCACTGGTGGGTTCACTGGTGGGTCCACTGTGCTGTCCAGCCAGCTATTGTGTGTCACGTCCACTCACCCAGCAGCAGGTAGGGCTTGACGATGCCGACCTGCAGGTCCCAGGACGTGTCGGGGACGTACCCCAGCGTCTTCTCCGGGGGGGCGGGGTCTTCCACCACGGTGATCGTAGAGCCCTTCCAGGTCTCGATGATGCGACGGCCGCTCAGTGACGTCACGCGGGTGCACTGCTTCCTCAGCCGCGTCCGGGAGAAACTCTGGATCTCCTCGGTCAGGGACTGCATGACTCGACCAAGGATGAACTGAACCTGAACTGGACCGGGCTGGAGGGAACCTAAAAAATAAATAAAAGGTACTTGGATGATATTTATAATAGATTGATCTGGATATGTTGTATAGAAAATGACTGAACACACACTCACATGCTACGACTGGTACTTTTTCACTTATATTAAGTTTAGTACTTGTCTACTACTGTCCAGCAGTATGAAGCGCACATATGTGGTAACAACTATTTGATGCATTTCATTGAAATTTGGTTCAAACATTCATGAATTGCAATAATTGTTGGAAGTTGAATTTGTCAAATACTTAAGTTTGTGCAGCTTTAGTGCACCTGTATGTTGTGTTTAGTGCTATTTAACTCATGTCAGGTGATCATAAACACAGCTAGAACAACACTATAAGCAGATAAATAAGTCAATAATGTGTAAAATACTGTATGTGAGAAAAAAACGACCTGTTTCTTCAGATGCTCAGCGTTGGTCCGGTCTGGCTCAGAATGGCACTGGCTCTCTTTCTAGTCCAGTTTTAACCCGCAGAAACCCGAGCAGAGTGGGGATCCAGTTCAGTTTCCTCGTAAGAGACACACTTCTTTCCTCATCATCTTCTGCTCCAGAGAAGAAGAAAAAACAACTCTTTTGTTCAGTCAGACGTCCAGCGAGGTCCAGGTTCCTGTTGCCCGCGCTAGACCCGGTCCAGAACAGAGCCGGTCTTACTCGTTGTGGTCCTGTCCGTCTGGACTCTGCTGGAGGCGAGACTGAACCGCTGCTGTGTAACATGAAGCCGCCGCCTGCCTGTCTGTCAAGAGTGACGGTGACACTTCTACCAAGTACACAACTAATAACACACACCAACACCGGTCCATTAAACTCAAATGTCTGTCATATATTTGAGAGAAAATAAACTACATGGCACGTTTTAAAGCGTGTATCATTTGTATCAACAAAACTACAAGGAACACATGAACATATTTTTAATATAACATCATTATATCATATTAATAATCATTACATCAGGCTAAAAAAGTATAAATAATATGAAGAGGCATATTGGAGGATGTTGATTCCAGCGTGGTCCACAAGAGGGAGCCACATCCCTGCTTTTGTGAGCTGCTTCAGACTTTGAGTCTGCAGAAACCGTTCAACGTTTGGTTTTGATTAAGGAGGTAAGTAAATTATTTCATGAAAACATTTGCTTGAATAAACATATTTGCACTTGTACAAACCAACAGTTCTGTACATTTTAAATATAATTCAAAAGTGTGTGTGTGTGTGTGTGTGTGTGTGTTTGTGTGAGTGAGTGAGTGAGTGTGTGAGTGAGTGAGTGTTTGTGTGAGTGAGTGAGTGAGTGAGTGAGTGGTTTCATGAAAATCGGGTCACTTCTCTCGGACTCCTGATGAGAACAGTTGAAACAGCCCAAAACACAACGTCCTTGTAGGAGAAGACAAAAGCAGTTTGGATATAAATCCTCTCACTATGTTAGACGTGTCCTCAAATTGAAAAAAAAAAAAACAGTCAGAAATATATTGTTTTTAAAAGCCAAATGCAGGTTTACATGAGCACTGAAGGTTTGATACAACAGGTCTGTGAACATCCCGAAGCCCCGTTTGGTTTTTGCGTCTGAGCTCACATGACCTCCTCTGTGCTGCAGGGCTGCAGCCTCCAGCAACCTCCAACATCACACACCTGAATCTGTCAGCAGTGGTGTTGCATTGTGGGTCACGGATGCATCAAGTTTTGACAAGAAGAATGTGTGAAATAAACTTGTGTGAAATAAACTCTCCATCTTGAGTCCAGCAGCGCTAAACAGGTACAAGGCTGAAAGTACTCTTTTACAGTAAGGCACCAGTGACCTCCGGCACTGTTTCACATTGTGTTGTATTCTTGCGTTAACTTACACGGACGCCAGCTTAATGTGTTATAACAGTAAAATACCGTAATTTTTAAAAAAAAATACAGTTGCTACGAAAATATATTTTTCTAAAGACAAAATGACATAGATGTCTGCACTATATCCATAACGCTCTGCAAATTACAGTAACTAACTGTGAACATGTTTGGTAGGTTTATGAGGTATTTTGTGGTGTTCCAGTGTAGAAATTACAGAAAAGGCCAAAACTTCACCCTCAAATGGAATTATACTTTAGTTCCACGATGAAGCGCTGTCGCAAAATCGGTTATTGTTGCAGGTTACTTTCAGTCCTTTTGCAATATCGTGTGTACGTGTGTGTGTGCGAGTGTGTGTGTGTGTGTGTGTATGTGTGTGTGTGTACAGCTGCAGTGTTATTTGTGTTGGAAAACATTCTGGTAGTTTCCAAGAATATTTCCACATACAGCGGGAGAGAGAAACAGTTTTCTGGCTGAACAACAGCCACAATACACACACACACACACACACACACACACACACACACACGCACACACACATAGGGAGCGTGAGTGTGAGAGAGAAAGAGAGAGAGAGAAAGAGGGGTCAGGTTTCTACAGGAGTTTGTTTTGGATATCCAAAAGAGAAGAGGAGAAGAACGTTAACAAGAGGAAAAGAGAAGAGGAGAGGAAAGGAGATAAGAGCAGAAGGTTTTTGGTTGCATTGGAATGTGTGTGCGTGTGTGTGCGTGTGCGTGTGTGCATGCATGCGTGTGTGCGTGCCCCTGGGTATGTGTGTGTGTGTGTGCTCCGCTGATAAGATTTTTCCTGCCAAATGTGAGCGGCTTTTACGTCACAAACACACTGCCAGAGATGAATTAATGAGAACCGAGAGAACAAAAAAAAATGAAAGAAGGAAAGAAAGAGAAGGAGAGAGAAAGAAAGAGATGAGGAGAGAAGGAGGGATGGAAGAAAGGATGGAAGGGAAAGTGCTGACTCAGTTCTCTGCAAGTTGATCCATGAGTCAGAAAACCCAGAGACCCTCTGTGTGTGTGTGTGTGTGTGTGTGTGTGTGTGTGTGTGTGTGTGTGTGTGTGTGTGTGTGTGTGTGTGTGTGTGTGTGTGTGTGTGTGTGTGTGTGTGTGTGTGTGTGTGTGTTTGTGTGTGTGTGTGTGTGTGTGTGTGTGTGTGTGTGTGTGTGTGTGTGTGTGTGTGTGTTTGTGTGTGTGTGTGTGTGTGTGTGTGTGTGTGTGTGTGTGTGTGTGTGTGTGTGTGTGTGTGTGTGTGTGTTGGCTGTAACTTGACCCTAACATGGGAAGCTCCTCCAACATCTGACAACCATTACTGCTATCACACACACACACACACACACACACACACACACACACACACACACACACACACACACACACGCAGTGCAGTTTGCTGCGTCATATTCAGCTTTAATGGACCAATAACCGAGCCGTTAATGCAACAAGCCTGCAGGGGTCAAAGGTCACCACCAGTGAGCCAGACTCAACACAGCGAGCCAGAGGCAGAAAGAGCAGTAAAGTAACATTTTAAACAATGGATTGAGGAATGAAATGCTTCTTTTATCCGCTTCTTTTGATTTCATTGAGTAGAAGTCTCTTTTCCTGCGTCAGGTCGCTGCGCCTGAGGTCGGGGTGACGGGGGATGGGTGCTGTCATGTTCAATTATGTGCATTTTTATTTATTTTTTTGCAGGATGGGTTTGACGTACGGACGAGTGGCTGTTTCTTGGCAATGCCCGCGAGTTCTCCCGATGTCCCGGTTTGACGTTGCCGCCAGGCTGGTTCCTGTTTGGGCACGTTTCCAAACACACGGATGAAGCCCAAACGACAGAAGGATGTGCAGGGACGTGTGTGAAACATCGCAATCCCGCAGTTTACGTCTAAACGGGTACAAAAAAGTACATTCTCTTCTGCAGAGTACTGCTTTTTGACGCGGCACAGAGACCATTTCCACTATTTGTTTGTTGACTATTTTGTGGCAGGAAAAGTCGTTTAGTTCTTTAAAATACTGTCCAAAAGTTGTTGTCTCTTACCAAGAGAAGCCTGATTGAAGAACAGGAAGCCCACTGGAGACTTTTTTTTATTATTTTCAGACTGGTTTTGTGGATTCGGAGCTACAATTAAACATTTTGTGATGACACTCGCGTGACAGAGAGACGATTCTCCATAAAAACACCGGCGACTGACGATGCACTGAATCTTTTAAACGATCGCAACCGAAAAAATAAAGACCTGGCCGGCTTCACAGCAACAGCGCGGTGACGTAACTTCATTAGAGGAGTGCAGTTAGTGGCAGTGTGGGCCCCGTGGTGACGTAGCTCGACGGAGGAGCATCGAGGGGCGGGGCTTAGCAAAGGGTCAACCGGACCGTACGTTCTCGTGTCCGGTTTGCAAAGAAAAAGGTGTTAATCCACAACATGGTGTGTGTCTAACAGGGAACACACACACACACACACACACACACACACACACACCAATAGAGCTCTTAATCGAGTGTTAACGGCAGGGGCTGCCAGGGTAACAATACAGTGGAATTCCTGCAAGGCATGCTGGGAGATGCAGTCGTTTTTCTCCAGCTGCTTAAGCGGTGACCCCTCCAAAGGGTCATCAAATACATCTGAGGGGTCGTGAGAGGAGTGATGGAAAGAAGAAGAAAGTTTGACACTCAAATCTGGTTCTGGTTCTGGTTTCTTGTCATTCTTCTGATCTTTGATTCGTTTGTGAAATATTGATCATTTTAAAAGGTCGAGAGGAACTATGACGACAACTCAAGAGATGTGAAACTTTGCAAGAGGCCAAGACACACTGAGTTTGTTTGAGGGCGTCACAAGCTGAAAAGATTTAAAAGCAGTTGTTTAATCTTTAAAGAAAAGTATGAAGGAAAAAAAGTGTTAACACTTGCAAATATGTCAGAGGAGGTATTTTATTTAATGAGTACTTTTACTTTTACGTAGTCGGGCCTACTTTTACTCAATATTTTTGCATGGACTTTCACTTGTGATGGAGTATTTACACAGTGGTGTATTAAGTAGATTGCTTTAACCTATTTACTTAATAATACAACTTAATAATGTGAGACCCCTGGTTTCATGACACACATCTCTGAGCTTTCAACGGATTTACCGGTGTTGACTTTTCATCTAAAAGGAATCTATCTTTTTAGAATGGAGGATAAGAGAAGAGGAAGAGGAGGGTGGTGAAGAAAGCAGAGGAGGAGGGGAGCTGTGGAGAAGGAGGAGGGGGTCGGAGGGGTAGAGGAAGACGAGGAAGAAGAGGAGGAAGAGGAGGAGGAGGTGAAAGTCTGAAACCAGCGGCTCCTCCCGCTTCCTCGAGCTGCCTGCAGACCGGACAGCGGCGGCAGAAACGCGCCAGTCAGCAGCGAAAAGCAGGTCCTCTTCTTTGGATTTAACTCCCCGTGAGCGACCGAGAGACCTCCGCCCCCGGAGCTGCGCGCGGCTCCAGTGACCATGCTCTCCCCGGGACTCTGCGTGTCTCTGCTGGCCGCGTCCTGCGCGCTGTGGCCGGCGGCGGTGTGCGCGGCGTCCTGCGAGTCGGTGCGGATCCCGCTGTGCCGGTCCATGCCGTGGAACATGACCAAGATGCCGAACCACCTCCACCACAGCACGCAGGACAACGCGGTGCTGGCCATCGAGCAGTACGAAGGGCTGCTGGGTGAGTTCCTGTCCGGCCGCCAAAGGGTCTGCTGTGGTTCGTTAAAGGGCTTTAATTAAGGGACTCCTCAAAGTAAAGGTTCAACTTCAGTGTCCTTGTGAGAGCAGAGCGTCAGGATCACGCTGTGGTTTGCATATATACACACTTAAATAAGAAGATATAAAACATGTCAACAAAATATACAATGCAACAATACATAACAATGTATATACACTTTAAAAAACAATCTCGTCTGTGCACAAAGTGCAGCCTGAACTTTCAGACTTTTGAAGGCTCTTTTTTAAAAACATTTTGAATACATAATTTCTTAAAAATGAAGACTATTTGTTTTTTCGTGACAACCATATGCCTTTTAATAATGTATGAGTTATATATCTTAAAACATATATATTTTTTGGAGGTGTATTTAGGCCCTGTTTAAAAGGAAAGACTGAATCAATTTATCTATTAATTGACCGTGTGCAAATTTGATCTATTAAATCTTTTTTTTTTTTTATCAAAAATGCCTAAACCTCAAAGGTTACCACCTCTCAAAAGTGAATAATTGTAATTATTTTATTCTTCTGTAATTATAAACTCAATATTCAGAGGGAAGCAATTTCAATATGTCCAGCAATGTCAATATTCAGAACATTTGAACAACGTATGAATTTATTCATCAAAAAAATACTTCAATAATACAAATAATAGTTAGTTGCAGCCCTACATTATTGTATGAACTAATTAAAAAAATCTAAACAGTTTACTGACTGAGACAAACAATCCTAGACGGCAAAAAAATTAAGAAAAAAATTAAGAAAACACCAAATATTCTCTGGCTTTAGCTTTTCAAATGTTAGTAATATCAAGTACACATAATATTATATCTGGCTTAAAAGGGGCTTTTTTCACTCAAAAAAAAACATGAATTAACAAATATCAAAAGATTAATCTGTGATGAAAATAATCATTCGATGCAGCCCGGACCGTGATTACGGTTTTATTTGCAGTAAAAGAGTCAGAAAGAGAGGCGAGAAGGAGGGGATGGAATGAAAGCAAGAAGAAAGAAGAGGCAGAACAGAACAAGTATGAGACAGAAGGAGAGGAAAGACAGATGTAGTTTTTAATAATCACCCGTGGGAATATGAGAGAAAACGCCGTCTGTTACTTCTTCAGCACACAGCAGCTTCTTATTTGCTCTTGTTAACAGTTTTCTGATCCAAATGAATTCATTGCCCACGTCCGAAGTGTGACATCGCATCCTAAAAGCCGATGTGACCTTCCTGAAGGAGTCGTTCCACTATTTACTAGCACTGGCAACTCATGGGGGAAGTTTCATCGCACGATGTAAAGTAGGACCATGAATATGAGATATGAGTTTTCAGTTAATTACATTTCCTCCCCTGCATTGCACTCGTTGACTTATTCGATGTACGAACAGCACGTTGAGCGTCTGAACACGTTGCCACACGTATGATTAAACAAAGCTCTATTGAACACACGGAAGCCAGTGCAGCTGCGTTTTTTTCTCTCCTATCATCCAGTAAATGTGTTTTTGCTACACCTGTAACCACACCCAACAGTGATGTCACCCTGCAGTACATCTCTACATCACTGCAACAAAGAGACAACTTAAACCACTAGTGATCAGTAAAAAACAGATGGTTACACTTTAAGGGCTGAGCCACTTGACTCCACAGCTTTGCATTGTGGGTAATATATACCTACAATACATCACTGCACTCTTTAAATAATGCATTGTCAAATCTGACAGCTCAATGCCGCAAACACAGAAATTGCAGCGATAAATAAAAACAAAACTGTAACTTTATTTATTTTACCTGAGCTGAAGCGCGACTAGATCTCAGTACAGGGACCAGCGCTTGTTCTTCTTCTCCTGTTTAATATCTGGGAGCAATAAAACAATGTGCAGAGCTGGATCTCATCTGACTGATATGAAACTTTAAACCATCAGTTCATGGAAACATTTTTGTGTAAACCATCATTTTGATTAAAGTTTACTCGAGAAGGGAAAAGAAAATTGGTTAGTGATTTAAAAAAAAAAAACGGCTGATTTTTGAAGAGCGACAGCTTATACTGTTGGTTTCTGGTTTGACTTAAGATCCAAGACGGTTCGACCACGAATCTCCGTCCTGGCGAAGTTACTGAAGGAACATTTTCGTCACGCAGGCGTTCATGAAATTGCTTCCAGGCAGAATGTTGAAAATACAAACTTCTGCCTGAAACTCCTTGAACATTAGAACGATCATCCAGAAATGCAGTTGTCCATCTGGCATGTCTGAGCATCGACACACATATTAATGAACCCACACTGTGAAGGCTCATCACAGGAGTAGGGCTGAACGATGGGAATGAATAATCCAGTATATTCCAACGAATTAATGCCATAATCTGTTCAAAATGTTGTGTCCTGGGAGTTTTTTGCATGTGCGCTGATGTGTAATTGTTCTATATTCTTCTTGGGTTCTTTACCCAAACTAATGTATCATTTAAAACTGTTTTAATCTACTGTAGGTCTTTCTAAATTCACCATGTCACATAGTTTCCCATAGCCAGAAGTGATGTCATCAAATGTCTTATCTTGACTAAAACCTGAAGGTTACAACCACTTTGATAAGTCAAGTAAAAGCAGGAAAATATCAGGTTTGAGAAGCTGGAACTAACCCCATGTTTGGTAGTTTTGTATGAAAAAATACTAAAATAATTAATCCTGTCCATTTCCTGTTGATTAAATTGACTGATCATTGAAGCTCTAATGTGCATCCTTGTTCATTAAATATAAATGGGCCGTTTTTTTATAATCAAACCTGAGCTTGTTTATCAAAATAAGCATATTTCCTTTTAGAAAAACAACACATTAAAGTAAATAACACCACGAGGTATTGTTTTTTAAGTGTGTCCTGGAAAAAAAACTTTCACTTTGCAGCTGTTTACTTTTCCAAATGGCAGTTTACATTTCAGCAGTTTGGCGAGGGCTAATACTGTAAACACAAACTATGCAGGCGTCGTAGTTACATCACAAAAAACTGTCCGAGAGCAAAGCTCCTGCTTCTGGCAGCACTGAAATAGTTACAGAAATAGCTGCATCTCCCTCCCTGTCACCAAAGCAATAATAACCTCACACTTTCCCATGGAAGCACCCGGACATCCAACTGATAAGTGGGCTAAAAAAGCATTAAATGTATTGTTGGCATTGCTTATTTCCTCCCTACAGTTAACTTTTAATATATCGACACATAATCTAATGGATGGAAAGATAAACAGAACATTTTTGATGAATGTTCTTTGGACTAATTCCATTTTTTTTTTTAATAAGGAGGAAATAATTTTCTCAACCTTCAGGAGAGCTGACAAATATCACTGTGTCAATATCATAGATTTACACTTCCTCATGCCTTCATTATCTTTTATCACAATTGGTCCTCCTTCTTTTTCTTAAGCCCATTCACAATTGTTTCCAACTCAAAGATAAAAAGGAACCACATTATTATGATTAATGTAGTTTATTTTCATAACCTGCCAATTAAATACAAAGTAAAGACGTTTTTATTTCTTATCACTTTGATCTTGGCCGTACATTATTAGGTTTACTACGTGAGGAATGTGTGTCAGAGATGTCGAGGTTCCCTTCAGAGCTGAAACTGACGAGGTTTTTTTTGGGCAGCGTAACCGTTGGAAAGGAAAATGTTTTCAGAACTGCAAAAACAAAGTGATGTATGCTCTTAAAATAGGATAGAGTTTGAGGGGGAAAAAAGGCTGTAAATCCTGAACATAAGTTTGGCTGTAATATGTTATGAAACGAGTCTGCAGCCATGCATGAGGCTGTACTTCGACACGGCTATGCTTTTAGCTAAATGCTAACATACGTCACTCCGGTCCACATATCATCTCCTCCGATCCACTTCCATCTTGGAAGACGGCGATGGCCACAATCCAAGATGGCGCCGGCCCAGATGCGAAACTCGACGCATTAAAAAATGTAGCCCACAAACCGATGGGTGAGTCGTTAGCTGTTAGCGAGCTAATGTTAGCAAGGTTAGTGTAGTCAGCCAGGGCACAGACTAAATACTGTTTACAGCTGTTGTTGGAAGGTTTTTCCACGATAACATACATTTCCTAAAACTGACATTTGGACAAAACAAAGCTTTTGGGCATTTCTCTGATGTTTGCTAGCAGATGGGACGTAACAAGGAGGCACCATCGCACAACACAAAGCCAATGGAGAGCGATTCATTCATTAACGAATTGCACTCTGTCTCGATGTTGCTATCAAGACAAATGCATGTTTTAGGGTAAAAGCAAGCGTTTAATTGAATATGACCTCAGTAAAACTTGGTCAATGTCATAAAGGGTTGGTCTGTCCAGCTGCAGTGCTGCCAAACCTTGGTTTTATGGTTTACTCCAGTCCAAGAGGTAATAAAATAAACTCAGCCTGATGCAGCTGATCGTTGGATACGAACTGGCCTGAGAGTTAAAAGTTCCCCCCCAATTATAAAAGTAATTCTTCTCGTGGCTTCTAACCACAGTATTGTACCCTTAAAATGACGAGTGAGTCAGTTAGTTTATGCAAAAGAATCGGATGAATTAGAAACGCATGTGAAGCGTTTCGTCCAGTCACATTTCAACAAGTTCAACGGACTTGAACTTGTTGACTTTTCTCCTCTGCGCACAAGCCGATACCGGATGTCACGACCTCTTGTGTGTTTTTGATAAGTTGAGCTGATAACGCTGCTCTGCAAACCTGCACGTTCTGCACATGCACCATCTCATCTGTAAACTATGTATTTATACAAAATATATTTTTACAATGTGCCGTATATATCTACACATATCTACATCTCTGTAGAAAGTATATATATTAAACACATAAAAACCATGAATGTCACTGCGAACGTTAATCAGTTTTACATTTTACCACATCGATGGTCCTTTTTACTGAGGATTTGACCTCAAATGTGTTACAGTATTCAGTTGGTGTTTGTTAAATTTTAAAATGTCAGGGTTGCTCTCTTTGACTTTTCCACATATTCATATTAAATGCTCAAACATTATTTGGGGTTTTCTGCTGTAGATCATTTGTTTAGTTGTTTTTTTTTTGCTATGCTTTTCTGAATACTACCACCACTTTGGTCCAGACTAAAAATCTCTCTACATTTTGGAATGATTGCCTTGAAACTTTGTACAGACATTCATGTTCCCCAGAGGACGAACCCGACTGACTGGTTGGTGATGTCAAAGCCTCACGGTTCATAAACACGGTTCATTATGTGCTGCTTATTCTGTTTCTCTTCGGGCCAAACTTCTTTTTTAAATGAACTACATCTGATTTTTAATTCTTGTGGTTTTCTTTTTAAGTACAATTGCTTCCCATTTCAGACCACAGACACTTTCCTATGCCAGCTTTTGGTGTAATTTTTTCTATATATATATATATAAAAATATATGTGCATTGTGAAGATATTTATATTACAGGTACAATATTCAAATATATGTGTTTGTCCTTATTGTATGATGACAAAGTTTTCGGCCACAGTTATCTGTATTCAGTGCTGAGCTTCAGGCTTTGTGCAATACACCCATTTTTTAAAATGTCCTTAACCGTAAAGAAGAATCAAAGTGGATCAACCTCATTGGTTGCCATTATATTTCATGATGCGCACACGTCTGTCTTCAATAAGTGCATTCACGTATTGGTTGAAGTCAGAGCTCGGCTGAGGTCGGAGAAGTGGAGACAGAAAGTGGAAAGGCAATCAGCTTTAACCAGAAAAATGTCCTCATGAAAGACCTGCTGGCCCAAAACCAGGAAGCAGTTTCATAAGCACCGGTCACAAGTTTAAAGTACTTCTGTGACTCCATTGTGGAGCCGTGCAGCCAAACCTCAGTCCTGTAAACACATATTCCTCCTCTAACCACGCTCTTAGAAATATTGGTATGGGACTCTTTGGCTTGTCCAACGAGGAGGACTTTTATTTTTGTTTTAGATCGAACCATTTATAAAGGTTCCACCTGGAACCCTTTCAGAGAGTTCAACACATAACACAACTCAAAGGTTACACCTAGAGCCGTCTCTGAAAGGTTTAAACTCTTCATGAGAGTCTAAAGAACCCCTCTAATGGTTTCACCAAGAAGCCTTAATTTTATTTCCACCTTCTGAAAGTACGAAACTGAAAACACTAAAGGGGATCTCTCAAGAACTCTTTTATACTTAAAAGGTGTCCATTGGATCCCACCCAGAAGTTCATAGTTTTGAGGATTTGGGGACTAACGTTACAACCTTCATCCCTCCCCCTACCTGGTTTTACTTTAACAAGGTAGACTGCGGTCATGGAAACCTGATTCAGTCCTGAGGTGTTGAGCGGTTTCTAAGAGGCTGATGTGCTGCAGGGTAACACTCACGGTTCCATCGACGCATTTTCTGAATGAAAAATATTCTTAATGGAGCCCATAGTCTTACAAATGGGGAGTTTAAAACACATGTTATTCTGGGTTTCAAATGTCAGTCAATGAGAAAAGTCTCAAATATATCCAGAAAAAGGAAAAGGCTTTGGCTGAAGTGTCATTATTGTTTAGATATTTCCCTACGTTGACTCAACTCAACCGTCCCACTGAGCGTTTGAACACTGGTGGTAACACACCTGTCGTCTGTGTTTTCCTTCCCGCCTCTTCAGGAACTGGCTGCAGTCCGGACTTGCTCTTCTTCCTGTGCGCCATGTACGCTCCCATCTGCACCATCGACTTCCAGCACGAGCCCATCAAACCCTGCAAAGCGGTGTGCGAGCGGGCGAAGGCGGGCTGCGAGCCGGTGATGAAGCGTTACAACCACAGCTGGCCCGACAGCCTGGCCTGCAGCGAGCTGCCGCTGTACGACCGCGGGGTCTGCATCTCACCTGAGGCCATCGTCAAGGCAGAGGGGCCAGGTACCTGCATCGTTCTTACGACCGAGATTCATCTCAGAGGGCAGCCGAGGTCGCATTGGGGTCAAAAATATACAAGTTTGTACAAGTTATAGGGTTAGTATGAAAGTAAAAATCAAGTCAAAGAGTAAACATAGACAAAGGAAATATAACTTGATCTCTAAATTGCTTACAAAAGTGATGGAAAAATATGAAACTTGGACATTAGTGATGAGCGGAACAGTAGAGATGAAGCAGAAATAACTAGCCTTTACTACATTTACACATTAAATATTTTAATTTGGGCATTTTAAACATCATTTTCCATAACATAACTCTACTTTATTTTTTCAACAATAATGCAGTGTGTCTGTTCCTTGAATTGCATAAGCTATAACAAAAATAATACTATTCGGATCAACAAAAACATAAAAAATAGTTTTGCCAAATTGTGATACAAACAATTTTTGCAAAACTCACAGTTAAAATAGTAAAATTATCTGAACCAACAGGGTTCTTACGGTCATGGAAAACCTGGAAAAGTCATGGAATTTTAAAATGGTTATTTCCATGCCTAAGAAAAGTCATGGAAATGTGTTATATTCATATGTTTTAAATAATTAACATGCTTTTAAAAGAAATACACTTAAAATATAAGCAGGCGTCTATATAAATGTTTATTCTTTTAATCAAACTATTGTCTCTCATTCATTTGTGTCATTTAAGGTTTACTGTATGCTCTGAATCCTCATTGTTAGTTTAAATAATAAATATTCTCCCTTTTTTTTATGATTTCACAAAATGTTTGGTCATGGAAATTTGGTTTAAAGTCATGGAAATCCATTGGTCAAAATGTGTATGAACCCTGAGCTAACTTAAATAAAAGTCTATCATGCAAGTTCAACTTCATGAAAAGACAACAGCACACAGAACCTCAGATCTGTTTCATGTTATAAACTCAATATGGATATTTCTCTGAACAACATGGACCATCAGGAAGCAGTTTCCCCTGCTTGGCTGAGTCGTATCAATGTTTTCTATCATGTTTCTCTACTCAGCGGTTTGTTTCTGCTCCCCCTCGAACAGATAGCGTGAGTCATTTCCCCACCGACTTCACGCCCACTGATTTTCTCAAAGAGCTCCTTGATGCAGGCGGCCCACTCGTTTTACACTCAATAAAACCTTCACTGTCCTCTGCTTCTTTAAACAGTCCCTCGACCAGCAGGTTCTCAGAAGAAGAAGTAATCTCAATCCCCTCGACCTTCATAACTATACGCCCACGCATCTCAGAGCGGCCCCGGCTCGGCAGGGTTTTGGGATTTTCCGTCGGTGTGATTTGTTGATTCTCTGCGGTTCAGCCGGGGTGGATCGGCTCGAGTGGTTTTCAGGGGTTTTTCTCGGTGGCCGGCCTCCAGTCTGCAAGTGGCCGTTGACCAGCTTGTCTCTGGTTGGAGCAGAAATCAAAAGGCGGCCACAGCTTGTCCTTCTTGTTTCCATTCATTGTTAACTTGGTGGTGCGTTCAAAGACGCTGGGTCACAGAGTGCACGCACTCTACGAGGAGCGAACACAATATAAAAAAAAATCCTCTTTCACAGGTGATGAGTAAACAAGACGACAAGTATTGTGGCTGTGCTTGTGTTTGACTACGAACTGAATGACTTAACACAAATTTCAGTCGATCTAAAGTTCATAAACCCATGTCTGAACTAATCCACCCATCGAGTTTGAGACACTCAAACTCAGCAATCCACCCCAGACCCCGAGGAGAAACTTTCTTTACCAGCTAAATTACTCGTTTGTTCTTTCTGACGCGTTCATTGTGTGGCTGTAATGAACACTGCCGCCTCTGGGGGGCACTATAGAGGGCGACTTAAGAGTGTATGGTTGAACCCGCAAAGTGGTTCTGTATATTTCTCAGTCTCTGAACCCAATTTCTGTCTTTTATGTAGATCCGTACCACCAGGACCCTGCCAGGTGTAACCCAGGTGAGCTTGACCTTTGACCTTCTCTTTGCTCAAGCTGTGATTGCTTTTCCTAGAAGTTGGCTGGTGGGAAAAAAAAGAACACTTTTGGGGGAATAAAACTGTTGCATATCCAAGTCTGCTCTCCGAACGAGCGGAGAGTTACCTCCCTAATTAAATACATTAAACACTCACACCATCAACAGAAGCCTTCATGTCGTCTTGCACTTATCGTGAACCTTCCTCCCGTCATCCCATAGATATTTTTAGGAACAACCATGATGTGCACTTTGTAACATACAGTTATAGCAGATCGCTTGACTCTGAAACCGAAGTTGCTCTGTGTAAAAAGGGAAAGTTCACACAAAAAGGGAAAGTTCACACCGGAGTCATATTTAGGGTAAAGTTCACTCCTACGTCACAGGCCATGAAACGGCAAATATTAGCGGCTATGTTTGTTTTTTTCCCCCAACAAAAACCAACCCCGCACCGCTTCAGAATCTCAGTTGATCTTTTTCGGGGTTTTGATCCTCTCTCAGAATCCAGTCCGGACTTTCCAATGGACTCCAACAACCTCCACTGCAGAGGACCAAATGGAGGTAACCTGTCTGTTTACCTGTCTCGACGGGTCCAATCCCAATGTACACACTCACAGACTTTGAGTCGCGTCCTCTCAAACTGCGAGAGGGTTCGGGGGCGTCCCGCTGTTAAAGCGCTTGAGGGCTCTCTCTCTCTCGCAGAAATGTTGAGCCCTCTAAGCACACGTTCTGTGAGTCTGCATTTCTGACTTTAAACACTGAGGTACCAGGGGAAGAGGACAGCACATGGGTGTTAAGCCTGGCATGGCAAATTTACATGGAAATATTAACATTAAGGGGTCCATTAGATCACATGAATCAGGGGAATGCAATTCTAAGCTATTTTACATTTATTCAGCAACCATTTCTTTGAATATTGCTTATTGACGCTGTTTTGTCAAAACAAGTTTTTGCCTATTTTCCTCTCGGCAAGAGCTTGAAAGAACATACAAAGACAAAAAAAAGTGTAAATTGAAACCCCATAATTGCACATGACATGTTTTGATGTGATATGTAGCTGTCAAAGTGCTGTCCTATTTGTATTTATACCATTTCAAGCCCTTGCAGGCTCTCACACGCAACCATTTACCAGTAAGCCCCTGAGGGTTTAAGGCCTTCGAGGGGGAAAAGTCCACATTCATTTTTTTTGGGCTGAGAGTTAGAAGAGAAGATTGACTCTCATCTCTGTACGTTAAATATGAAGCTAAAGCAAGCAGCATATTGGTTTAGCTTAGCATAAAGACTGGAAACAGAGGGACAACTATCAAGCATTCCTTCCATATGACGTGAAGTTCAGTCTGGAGATATGGACTTTAGAGGAGGCTGTTTCTCTTTTAAATAGTATGATCCGTTACTTTGTTTTGTTTTTTTGTGTGCGTGTGTGTCTGCAGATCGCTGCAAGTGTAAGACAGTCAAGATGTGTTTGAAAAACTACAAGAAGAACAACTACAACTATGGTGAGTCATCTCCAACTCTCCCAATTTTTTTGGGGGGGGAAATACGAGACAGAAGAATCAGTATTCAGTTTCAAGATGTCACCCATTTGTTTGTGGACTGCCGTTTTGAAACCTCGACTGGCATTTTTGCCGTCGCCATCTTGGTTTACAGCGGTCGCCATCTTGGCTTTTTTGCAACCAATGAACAGGAGTGAGCATATTTAGACGTGGTGTATTGAAGAAGACTTGAAACTAGACATTGAGACCATAATCCCATGTTTGCAACATTTACTGAGGTATAAATCAAGAGATTTCTCATAGACTTCCATGCAATCTGTCTTTTTTTTTGCCCCCTACTGGCCAGCAGAGATAATGCAGGTTCAGAACTGAAGGTCGCCGCCTGCATGCAACTTAAACTCAAAGGTGTTCGTTAGTACATTTTCCAAATAAAACCTTTACGCTTTCACAGTGAGAATGGTGGTCTGTGCAGCATCTCTTCTCAGTGCTACATGTGAGACATCAACGTCCCAACACGTCTACATGCGCAATGAGGTTCATTTGAGATTCACAAAACTCTTCAGCGGATTCTTTCCCTCTGACTTGTTTTTCTCCTTCATATTGGGGGAAATATTCTGGTGCTGAGGCTATTTGGTTACTTATATTAAACTAGACACACTAAACCTAAAAGCCCAGAAAGGCCTTTCCAGATGATTACAACGCACAGGCATGATTTGGCAAATCCAACAGAGATTTCCATGTGGATCCTTTTGAGCGCGCTAATGCCTCTTTGGCCACAGAATCTATTTGGGGAAGATTTTAGGTTTTCTTTCCAGAACAAGAGCTCACTTACAAAATATTCAGACATAATGAAAAGGGGGTAGTTAAGTGAAGGATGGGTGGCAAGGCGGGCTTTACAATTGGACTTGCTAGCTCGCTCACTTTGCTAGTTAACGCTGCTGTTGATTCCAACCTGCTACACCGCATACTGCTGCTGGTTGTGCTGTTTTCTCCTCCATCTCTGCATCTTCCACCTCTTCTAGTTGTGATGGTGTCCCTGCTGTAGCAAGCTAGCGCTGCTACAGCAGGGACAAACAGCATTTTGGAAGTTTAGCCCTCAGTGATGTGTCCCTCGGCCCTGGTGGGATACTAATGGGCCCACTGTTGGCTACCACCACAGTCCTGTTGACCCAAAACTACAGAAGCATCCAATCCAAGCAGCCTTTGACCTCCATAACGCCGTCTCTGTCCTTACAACCGGCTGTCTTTTCAGCACCAAGGACAGCGGCCGGTCTTCAGGGTGACTGATAATAAGAAATACAACCAAAACTATTGGTTTTGTTCGATGGACAAAAGGTTTCAAGTTAGAGTCTGTGTGAAATCTATACTGGAAGGAAATGGTCGGAATAGTTAGTTTTAATCACCTGTTTATTCATTTTCTCCAGAAAGATGTCGGCAGTGATTCAGATGTCTGGAACAAGGCCGCAGCAGATTCTTTTAACCAATATATATATATATATATAGATTTTAAAGCTTCAAACTCCAGTGTCCAACGTGTCCGTGTATGCTGACGACTCTCTCCTTCAGTGATCCGAGCCAGGGTGAGGGAGTTGAGGAACCGCGGTCTGGAGCCCACGGCGGTGGTGGACGTGAAGGAGGTGCTCAAGTCTTCTCTGGTCAACATTCCCAGGGAGACGCAGACGCTCTACTACTCTTCCTCCTGCCTGTGTCCTCCTCTGTCTCCTGGGGAGGAGTATCTCATTATGGGCTACGAGAACGAGGAGACGTCCAGGTACGAGTTGGAACGGGTGATGAAAGTATTGTGATGGACGTCGTGGCGCCCTCGAGGAAAACATTTTATATCTTTTAAACTTTAATTCAATGCAGCGTCCAGAGGCAATTTATGGTTATCAACTAAGTTGCAGTGCAGCCTCCCCTGATCTGGCTAATTGTCTCGTCTTTTTCCAACTCGTAAAAATGATTCATTTATTTTTTGGCTCCACTGACTAATTGTTTCCCTGAAGCTTAATAACATTGTTTTAATGTCTTCTGAATTGGGTCACCTCCGCTGTAAAACCCTGTGGGTGGCTCTACATCGACAACCTCACTGTGTTTGTGGTTGCAGGTTGCTCCTGATTGACGGCTCCATTGCTCAAAAGTGGAAGGAGAAAATGGGCAGGAAGATCAAGGTGCCATTCAAATACACACACACACGGCTGCAGTTACTGAGAAGCGTCTCCTATTTATTTTAACACACACAGGCGGAGGCTTTATGAGTTGATTCTGGATTGAACTGACCCGTTGCTCCATCTTAACGACAGTTTGATTGGACGTGTTGGGTATAAACTCGATGCCAACGGCTACATCGTAAGTGGTTAGCTACAGCGCGACGCTCCTCGCTGCACCGTTTCTACGTCTGGTAGCGGCTCGAAACAAAAATGTGGAGCTAACATTAGCTTAATTACCTCACTAGCTTTAGCAGATGTAGCAAGAAATGACTGGTTTTCTCCACTTCTGTCTGCAACGAAGGACCCATTGTTTGTAAAGCATTTGATGCATGCGCACTCGTCTCCTTCCGTTGTCGTTACTTAAACTTGTTGATTAGGTTGATGCATATCTGAGGATCTGGTGGCGGATAATCCGTTAGATTACCAGCGCAACAGGAACTGATTGTTATTGTGTGTGTGAAGTAACACATCATTCATTTCACTTCCTGTCTGTTTGTGCAGAGATGGGATCAGATCGAGCAGGTGAAAGGCCGAGCAGCTCAGCGCCGGAGTCGCCACTGAGATCTGACTGTGTGTGTGTGTATGTGTGACTGTGTGACTGTGTGTGTGTGTGCATGTATGTGTGTGTAGATATTGCACTATCACAGGCTGTTGTAGCTGAATGTAGTTCATCTCTTCATCTATCAGACTGTTTGGAGTCAGATTTTTGTCTTTTTATTTTCTTTGCACAAACATTAATTAGTGTGCGTTTAGTGTGTCAGTTGAGTGGGTGTGTGTGTGTCGTGTGTGTCTTTGTATGTATATGTGGTGTGTGTGTGTGCGTGTGTGTGTGTGTGTGTGTGTATCTACACCTAAAGCACTCAAAAAGACAAGAGAGGGGGCGGAGCTTCAAAGCTGTAGTACTAACCCTACGCAAAGCCATACATTATGTACATGACACTTTTTTGGAACAAATTTCTTTTCAGTGGCGGCCATGTTGGCCCCACGGCCCCTCGCCACGGTCACAGTCTTTAGATGTTGGCCGTGTTACCACGACGATGTGACGGAGGACAATAAAAGCCATTTGGACATGGACATTTTGGACCATGATATATATCTGTAGCCGTGACCTTCACATTAGTGAACGCTGAACACACACAAAAAAAGGGAAAGTATAATATTCCCACTTTGTTCAGACGGCAACAAGACCAGCAGCAACCAGGAACAAGCAACAAGACCAACGGCAACTGCAGCAACCAGGAACAAGCAACAAAACCAACAAGAAACCAGGAACAAGCAACAAGACCAACAAGAAACCAGGAACAAGCAACAAGACCAACAAGAAACCAGGAACAAGCAACAAGACCAACAGCAACTGGGAACAAGACCAATGGCAACTACAGCAACCAGGAACAAGCAACAAGACCAACAGCAACTACAGCAACAAGGAACAAGCAACAAGACCAACAGCAACCAGGAACAAGCAACAAGACCAACAGCAACTACAGCAACCAGGAACAAGCAACAAGACCAGCAGCAACCAGGAACAAGCAACAAGACCAGCAGCAACCAGCAGCAGCAGAATGTGGCCGATGGAGTATCGATGGATCCGGCGCCTCCTCTGGTCTCAATGTGTCTCAGTATCAGAAGACGACAAAAGTCTGTGTTACAAATTGTTGGACAGGAAATCTACACTCGGTGGCCACTTTATTAGGTACACCTGTACACTCTAATGCAATTTAATACAACACCTTAGCCATGCATTTTACATTATTTAGTGTTTCTAATTGTGTCCATACGTGATGGGGCAGGATATTACAATCACATCTGATTAGCTGATTCTTTGACACGATAACTATGAACACAAACTGCAGATTATAGGTAACATGAAGATACAGGTGTACTTTGTAAAGTGGCCACTGAGTGCATGTGCTGTAGGAAGAGTGTGGAGTGTGCCACTGGATTTTTTTTTTGTGTTTGGTTTTAATCAATTATTAACTTGGGTCAATTTTTTTTTTTTTCCTGTAGCTGTTCTGTGGATTGGCCCTCATTTAAAGGTTGCAATCTTTTCTGTATTTTTTTTCATTGGCACAATGCTTTAATTACATTAAATGTATCATGAAAAACAAATAAAATTACAAAGGAACGGGAAAAAAAAATTAAATGTTACATGGAAAATGGCGAAAGTTTTTCGAAGCATCTTTTAAATGTACGTTACTTTGAAATGGCACACTTCAGACTCTATATATAAATATATATCCAGATCGTTTATTAAGCTTTCATTAAACTCTGCACCACCTTTACGGATCATTGTGAATGCATCTGGATGCCTCTCCATCAATCACAGAACTGATCTTCTTTGTTATAATAATAATGTTGTTGGTCAGGTTGATGAGGTCATGTGACATGCAGCGGCGTGTTTTGTGAATAAGGGCATCTCTAACCAGTTACTGAGACACACTGCTTGTTTGATTGTGATGCAAATTCACACTATACTTCCCATCTATGAACATTTGCACAGAATCCAAACGTCTTCTGTTGAAACCTGCATGACGCATTTAAACATGCACTTCCTGTTTTCAGTGCGACCTCCAGCCGGCTCCGGCGGGTCAGAGTCCACCTTTTTGTTCGTCTTTGATTGTTCGGCCAGCCAATAAAAACATTGATGGAAAATGGAGACGTTGTTATTCTAGTGTCGGACATCGCGGCCCCGCAAACTCAACATTCAGAAGACTGGCGTGACCGTACCTCGACATCATGATATCTATCGTTTTCTTGTTGCCTCTGAGAGTATCGCTGAGTGTCATTGACTTCTCCAACGACTTACAAAGCTTGCAGAGTCTTTGTGCAAGAGTCGTTCAGCAGAGGCATTCCAGGAACTACGATAATGATCTCTTTTGCAGTAAAAAGTCCTCCAAGTGCAACGATCCTGCCACATCTCTGCAACAAAGGGGGTGTGGGTAGTCCGAGGATCGACCGCTGAGAGCTGTTCAGCAAACGCTGAAACCAGGATTCGTATTAAAAACAAAGGTGACTTAAAGGGAGGCAAAAAAAAAGGCCTTACTTGTCTGGAGTTGCGAAACAAACCGTGCTCTCATTGTCACACAGCAACTCTCTCCATGTAAACACATTAACACTCTTAACACTACACTTCTTTTATCAGTGATCTATACTCCGATATGTTGAACTCTGGACTCTTCGCAGCTGTTTGAACCAATAAAAATGAATTTAAGCGACATTGTCTGTTGGCGTTTGTGTCTTTTTAGGAGGTTTTCTAACTGTGTTTCATCTTCCTTTCACATGAGCCATGAAAAGCCATAAAAAGCATGCAGCATTTGTCAAAAAAAACAAGACAGCTTTGGAAGAAGAGTTCTCTACACGACCAAACTCGTCTTAAACACCAAATCTTGAAAAAGAACTGAGCCTGAATCACATTGTCAGTAAACGAATGCGTAGCTTTCAGCAGAGGACCGGTGGCTGAAACCACTGCTGTCGGGTCGGCTGTGAAACACAGTACGTTGCTGCCTGATCGACTGCGAATGCCACATAAACAACCATGAACGTGCGTTCATTCTTCTTGCAAACGGTTGTTGCGAACGGCGGTGTTGAGACGTGAGTAAACAGTGGACAGAATACGCGTCATTGACCTGAACACAACCGTCTGAACCAGCTCAGTGATTCGTAACTTCCACTTTCTGTCGAACTCAAGGAGGGAAAAAGGTTTCCAAACTGGCGGTAGCACAAACAAGTGAGGCTACACTGCGTCTGCTGCTGGCCTCGTGTTGTCTTTCACATCATCGCTGGTCAAACGGTGTGTTTTTGTAGCTTTCTCGATGAGCAACATTAGCTTTCAAATAGACAAACATCACGCAATCTAATAATGATGTACCTCTCAACACTACCATACATATTCCTTCCCAAATTAGGCCTCATGGCGGGCGACCAGAAGTTGTGGGCCTTCGACTTTCTTTGTAGCGCTTTAGCACTTTAAAGTACCTTCCACTCAGGACGTGGCTCTGTGGGTTTGTACAGGATTAAACAAATTAAAAAATGTGTATTTTTTTCCGGTCTTGGTTGCAGAATGTTTTTGTAAATCCAACTTTCTTGATGTGCACAATTATATTTAAAATACAGACATATTTTTCCTCAGAGTCCCATGATGGTCCATAAAAAGGGGCGGGACTTCGTCTGGAGCGTAAATGATGCGTTTCAGAGCGAGTTTTCGTACGTATTCCTTTAAACGCTACATTTATCAAGATAAATTATTTAAAAAGTCAAAAAAAAGTCAAAAATTGGGCTGAAATAGACCTTCATAATACAGAGCGAGCATCAAACCAGAAGAGGAGAGGAGTTGACCCTTCAGACCTTCAGTGTTTCTTCCTGATGGGAGTAAAGTTTGTTTAACAAAACAGAGCAGCAACATTAAACACAGCCAGTATGTGTGTGTCGGTATGTTCAGTGTGTGTGTGTGTGTGTGTGTGTGTGTGTGTGTGTAGGCGTGCTTCCAGTAGTTCCTGCCTACTAATTTCCAGCGGTGTTTTCTCAGCTGCAGTTTCCATGAGAGGGAAGAGAAAATGTTTTCATGGATTTACTGCTATTACACCTTCTTATCCTCCTCCACTCTTCTCCTCCTCTCCTCCTCTCCTCCTCTTCTCTCCTCCATGTTGACTTCAGCTGACTGCCTTGGCTGAAAACACACCTGGCGTTGCCATGAAGTGTGGTCTGTTCCTCCGGCGTGAGTGGCTCTATTCATGTTCTCCAAGCGCTGACACGGACAAACAGTCACACACACAGAATAGTTTCATACCGACTGACCTCGTTGAAAGCAGCTGAAGCGGCATGGAGCGATGTTTCAACACTAGAGGGCGAAAAGTCCACGAAAACAAACTGAAAACCGTTCCTCAGGCGAACACATTGACCGAGCATAAGCTATGAGTTAACTTTCTGGTTGAGTGTTTGCTTTCGCTCAGTATCCTGTGGCCCGTTCGCCCGTTTGGTCACATGTCCACAGCCACAGTTTGGTCACATGTCCACAGCCACAGTTTGGTCACATGTCCACAGCCACAGTTTGGTCACATGTCCACAGCCACAGTTTGGTCACATGTCCACAGCCACAGTTTGGTCACATGTCCACAGCCACAGTTTGGTCACATGTCCACAGGTATTTCAGTCCAGGCTTGGTTCAATATTTAGTGATGTTCGGACCCAAGTACCCGCTCCAGTAAGCTGTGGTTTGGTCGGGGACATGCTGCTTGTTTTAGCCTTGGTTTGGTCAAATGTTCTGTTATGGTTTAGCTCTGGTTTGCTCTTCTAATATTATGTTTTATGCCAGTTTTGATCCAATATTCGGTTATGTTTTTGCCCTCGTTTGTTCCAAAACGTCTTGTACTTTTCCCTTGGTATGGGCTAATAGTCTCTGTTTTAGCCCACTTGGTCCAATATAATGGTGAAGTTTTAGACCTGCTTTGTTTCAGTAGATGCTGCTTTGGGCCTGTTTTCACTGGTGTTTTAATATTTTTTTGGTTCAATGTTCTCTGTAGTTTCAGCTGTTTTTTGGTTTTATGTCCTTTTGGTGTTTTAGTCCTAGTTCAGCCAGTATTACCGAGTGTTTAGCCCAGGTTCAACCCAGTATTACCAAGTCTTTAGTCCAGGTTCAACCCAGTATTACCAAGTCTTTAGTCCAGGTTCAACCCAGTATTACCAAGTCTTTAGTTCAGGTTCAACCCAGTATCACCAAGTCTTTAGCCCAGGTTCAACCCAGTATTACCAAGTCTTTAGTCCAGGTTCAACCCAGTATTACCAAGTGTTTTAGTCCCGTTTGATCTAATACGTGTTTGTATTTTTATCTGTGAGGAGTTTCGGGTTTCGCTGACAGTATCCAGAGAAATAGGAGCATCAAATGCAAAGTGGTAAACTTCACATCTGTTAATCCGAGTACGGCGTCTTAGGAAGTGCTGCTGTCCAACTCAAACACGCACAAACCAAAACGTTTGCGATCCAACACACATCTGACAAACCTGACATCATCACCCGAAATGCACACACACACACACACACACACACACACACACACACTCACAGTAAAACCAGGTTGGTTCCCACAATACCTCAGCCAGTGTTTGTCCAACTTGCTGCTCCATTTCACATCATGAAACAATAGAGCGCACACACAGTAAGTGGTTCCAGTGGTTTATGGAGCGGTGCTACGTCAATGCTGACCTCCAGCTGCCCGCAACACACACAGAGGGTGAGAAGGAGGGTGAGAGGGAGAGATATACAGAAATGTCCTCCCGGTCTAATTATACTCAGAAGTGGAAAGTACCTTTCGGTCATTTGGATAATTACAGAACGAGAGAACATTTTTAAGTAGTGGGATTTTACCAGTTTGTGGGACTTTTCTACTTTTTACTCCACTACATTTGTCTGATTTTACACGGAAACTGTTTTTTTTAAACTCCTGAAATATGAAACTGCGTAATCGAGCACACATTGATCCCTCCAAGCTGAATAAGGGTGGAATAAAACTGACGTTTTCTAGATAATTTTGTTTAGATAGTGCGCCACCGATGTGTGGATTGTGATGAAATGTAGTTTATAACGTTCCCCTCGGGAGGTTTTGTTGCAACTTTAGAGATTATCTGACTTTTCATCTTGCATCGTCACCATTTTAACTTCTCCAACACGTTGGTTTATGATCAAATACCTGCAGCGTGTGCAACGTTCTGCCACTGCGTCTTATGGCCGAGCACAGATGTGAATGCAATATGTTTTTATACAAAACCAAACAGGCAGTCACCTCTTTTAGCGCTTCGTGTTGTTGTTTTTCAGATTTTCCTGTCTGAAATCTGCGTTAATGAGGTCACAAGATCAGGAGGGTGGAGTCATCGTTTCTCGACCGTATTGAGCGAATTACCTGAGTCACCAAGACGGACTGAAGTCACCATAACAACAAAAACATCAAATCAAAAACAGAGGCGAGACACGAACAGCTGAGAGTCGTTTCTCTCGTATACAACGACAATTCTAGTGTCCCCGTAAAAACAGAGAAACGCTCAAAACGCGGTCAAACGTCCTCTCGTCGGGTCCATTGCTGAGCACAAACGTAGCTTATTGTAACACAAATAACAGAACAGTTCAGTCCTGGACTTTGTTGCTGTGCTAAATTTGCACACACACACATTTGGGGTATCAGAAATTCAGTTTGGAAAACCAGTAGCAAAGGTTTTCTGGTCACCATGCTGCTGGTTTGAACTCCATTTAACCCATTTAACCCTTTGAGAAGCAGCAGTCTATGTGAGCTGTGTTTACAGGAATACCACCAGAGGATTCACCTTGATGCGTTGATTTACTTTCATACCAGAACAAGAGGTGTTCTCACGTCTGTACCAACCTGCATTAAGGTAATCGGTGTCCATGTACTTTGTGTTTCCAGTTGAACCTTTTCCCAGAGGAACAACAGAGTAGAGGAGCAACAGTGTCGTCTGCTGGTTCAACTGCAGACACACAACCGTCACAAACCATTGGAAAGCTGCATTATTCTACTATTATCTAGTGAAGGTGTGCCATCAACCGACGTCATTTCGGGCTTTTGTTTCGATGAACTTCACATTAATACTTTACAGAATAATCAGACAGCCCTCCTCCAAACCTGTATTGATCCATCGTGTTCAGCATGCACACTTACCGTGTTTAGGGCCACAGAGGTTCCCAGCATGCATCACGGTCAGGTTGTCGATCCATCGGACTACAAGGCTTCCTCAGCGCAATAGAAATTATAATGTAAACTCTTTCTAAACACATTTGAGCGGAAAAAAACAAAAAACTTTGGGTTGAGCCTGTTTTCTGCAGAACAGTGAGTGAACAGTGACACCTGCTGGCCAAAGCAGGAATAGCTTTGTTAAATTGAAGTTAATTATTCCGTTCATTAGCTAACTAAAACCAAAGTTTACAGACTAATACAACAGTGCTGCCTTGATGTTGAGCATTAGTTGAATTTCTAAGCTATATTCCTTTCTTTCTTGGTCAATATAACGCCAGAATATGAAGAAAAGATCCACATTTTCCCACAGCTCAAGGTGGCATCATCAAATACTTTTCTTTTGTCTGTTCCTGATTAAGGTTGTAAAATAGCATATTGTGTCAGTTGTCAAGTGGCAATTAGTGAATAATGGGCATTTTTTCTGAAAACATTAAATTATTTAATTAATTGCCCTGAGGAGAGGCACAATAGCAGTTTGGCCAATAACTGAGACATTTAAAAAGTGTATTTGTATTGATGTAAGGTTGATAGTACACATCTAATAATATTGTGTACAATATTCTAGCCCCTCTTAAAATATTATACACACACACACACACACACGTATGGTTACACACTCTCTCCCCACCTTCCTTCACTTGTATTTTTAATATAATTAATGTGCTAAAAGTGACAAAATGCAGAATCAACAAAGAATTTCATGCATTTCTTTTACAATTATATATATATATATATACATATATATATATATATATATATATATATATATATATGAATGTATAAAATAAAGTATAGAAGCAGAATGACAACTTCCGTAAGGTTGTAAAACAGTTGAAATCTTTTAACAGAAACACACCGTTTTATTTTGAAGGTCAAACAGTTTTTACATGAATAAAATACAACACTATATGTCAACATCGGGCTCTGTGTGCGCGTGTGTACACGTGTGTGTGTGTGTGTGTGTGTGTGTGTGTGTGTGTGTGTGTGTGTGTGTGTCAGTAACATGTCCAGTATCCAGTGTCTCACAGTCTTACTTCATAGAGTAAATACAAACAATGGAGACAAAATAAAAACAAAAAAAAAACAAGGCAGAAGTGTTCATTACATTCAACACAGCAGGTAGCAGCCGGCGTGCGGTCCGTTCGACTCTGACTCCGCCCCCCTCTGTGTTGGACTCCTCCAGGAGTGTCGACTGATTGATCTTTGTGCCGGACCCAATCACATCCAACGCCGTCCTTCCACGAACCGACCAGACCGCTGGTCTCTCCCCGCAGCACCCGCTCAGATCATCAGAGCTCGGTCTGCGAGAGAGAGATAAAAGAGAGAGAGGGAGAGAGAGAGAAAAGAGAGAGAGAGAGAGACGGCCGTCAGACTCCGGTTCTCCGTCCGATTTGTGTTCTTTAAAACATTAAAACGGTTGTCAGGCGGTTCACCTTTGGTTTGTTGTGTAATCGCGGCGACAGCTGTTGTAGTCGCTGTGTGATGATGTCAGCTATCACGTTGGAGTCGCGGCTGTTGATGGGTTCTCCGCTGTGTTCATACTGTCAACACACAAACACACACAAGTTGAGGCTTTCAAATGTAGTAAAAATAAATTAAAATGAAGAATATTTCATTTTAAGAATGAACAGGATTCATACACATTTTGACGAATGCATTTCTATGACTTTAAACTAAATTTTTATAACCAAACATTTTGAAAAATCTGTGTGTAAACAGTAAAAAGTGATAAAATGTAGTATTTAAACTAACAATGAGGATTCAAAGCATACAGTAAACCTTAAATGACACAAATGAATGAGAGACAATAGTTTGATTAAAAGAATAAACATTTATATAGACGCCTGTATGTATGCTGCTTATATTCTGAGCCTCTTTCTTTTAAAAGCATATGAATTATGTCAAACTCAGCGTAAATGAACGTCATGAACACATGAATATAAATACATTTACACCACTTTTACAAAACCTTTCAGATTTTAATGTCTTTTCCAAAGCCTGGAAATAATTCCATTTTAAGTTTCTCTAGAGGCTACGAACTCTGACTGAGGTACTTTTGTGCCGTTAGGTAGTATGATTGTGATATTATATTCATTTTTGTATGGCCTGACTCAGGTTAAACCCTTTGTAAAACATGAACAAATACATAAAGAGAAAGAAGGCCGTAGCATTTCCTTTCATTATCTTGTTTAAAACTAAAGCACACTGAACACTTCCTTCTTCTACTGGTGGGATTTCCCAGTGTTCGTATCTGCAACTCTCAACAGAGGCGAGCAAGAAGCGAGGCGGCTCTTTAGCTATCGCCATCGTTGATTTTGGACGCGTGAGCGATCTCTCTTCTTCCTCGTGTCTGTGGAGAGTTTCACGTGTTCAGTGCTGATCGGGCCGGACGAACAGAGCAGAACGTGCGGCTGTTCTTTCAGGTTTGCTTGGCGTCAGAAGAACTCTCATATATATGTCTATGAAAATGCTGCTGCTTTGCGTGTGTGTGTGTGTGTGTGTGTGTGTGTGTGTGTGTGTGTGTGTGTGTGTGTGTGTGAGTGTGTCCTCACCCTCCTTGTTCCCTGGTACGGGTAGAATCTGACGGTTGGGTAGGCGGTGATTCCAGCTGATTGACAGGTCTGATGATGAGCCTGACAGTCCACCTTCCCCGCTCGAACTTTCCCTTTAAGCACCTGTCAATCACACGGAGAACGTCCCTCATTAAAAAATCCTCTCTTTCAGCAACATGTCAGTGTGCGGTTCCTGCCCCTGCCTGACGGGAACCGCAGAGCAGGAGGTGAACAAAAATAAAAAAGGATTATCGAGAGAAAAAAGCAAAACGCCATCTCACCCGAGCCAGGACCTCAAACTCGGGGGCGAAGTGTTGACAGGGTCCACACCAAGGGGCGTAAAAGTCCAGGACCCAGTGATCCTGACCCGACAGAACCAGAGACCTGAAGGACTCTGGGGTCAGGTCCACCGAGGCTTTGGGTAAGGCGCTGCACACAAGACAACAACACAATTATAGGAGTCTGCATCAACACCAGTATTGATTCTTTGTGACACGTGAAGACAGAACATAGAGAGAGAGGAAGCCTCACCTGAGTGCCCATGATCTCAGTGAATGAGAGTCTCTGTTCCAGCCATTATAACTCCTGAAGAGACACAAGATCAATAAGCAATAAACATCTTCAATCTGTCACAACAGGTTTAACGGGTTCACTGAAAAGGATGAAACTGATATCCAAATTAACCAAATTTCCCGACGTGCTGAACACGGTACATGTGAACACAATGAGGACATTTAAAGTGCGTTGCGTACGTGTAGCGGTCCGGCTGCCGGGTGTTGCCGAGATACAGCCGGATTTCGGGGTACCCTCTCACACTGTGGCCCTGACAGAACGACGAGAACTGCTGACAGTCGACCGAACCGACCAGGATCTGACCCGACAGCAGCTGGAGGGTGAGACGCAGACAGAGAGAGACACACACACACACACACACACACAAAGGTTAGACACGTGACACTTCATCCTCACACATCCAGAACGTGGAGTTTTAATGAAGAGACAAAAGTTGTGTTGTGAAAATTATGAAAAAACAGCGGAGACAGATCTGCGCTGCAACGGATTCTTAAACTGGATGTCTGTGCTTTATTTAGTTTAAGCATCTGCCAGTGACAAAACACAGCTGTGAGGGATAACCTGTATTTTTAAATATGAAAAACGAGGACTTGCAGTTGTCCAATTATTTATAATTATTTGGCGCAGCACTAGCCTCAGTATTTCTTAACTTCTCTGCATGTGTGATTTTTGCACTCTGTGATGTGTGGTGTGCATATACTGATGGGTGTGTGTGTGTGTGTGTGTGTGTCAGTGTGTGTGTGTGTGTGTGTGTGTGTGTGTGTGTGTTACCCTGGCCATGCGTCTCCACTCTGGAATCAGAGCCTGACAGGGGCCACACCATGGAGCGTAGAAATCCACCGCCCAGATCTGCCCCTCAGCTCGACCTGCAAGCAACACATCAGGAGAATAAAATGATATAGAGAGAGATATATGCATGTATATATAAATAAATAAAGTAGCAACAACAGTAGAAGTTAGAACAGGGACTAGGAACCTGGTATATTCAGTCCGACCAGTCAAGACTCAATAGTTTAAATTCTAATCATCCTCACTTGCTCGCAGCTATAATATTACATATTGGAACGTGGCCATAACTGGAGTTTCAAGTGTCATGTAAGAGTGAAGTTCCTGCAGCTTACAGACTGCATTGTTTGCTGCTGATGCGCCAACAGAGCGAAACAGCCTGAAGTGGTTTCACAGAAAAACAAGTTTTTAAGTTTGAGACTTGTGGTTTTGCACCTGGTGGATGAACCCAATAAAAGACCTGAAGAGTTCAGCGCAACCGGTTCTTGGTCTGGCGGTTAGCAGCAGGACTACCTGTTGCTCGAAGAACTAGTTTACCTTTAACTTTCTCGTTGAAGCTGGAAGGATCCAGGATCATCACCGACGGACTGACCAGATCCTGCAAACACGGAGAGAATCTCTGTCAGCCGAAGACGCTCTTGTTGATGCTTTGTATTCAAACCCATTTTTTCAGAAGGCGGCAGCAGTAAGGCTCCATCCGAGCTAGCGAAAGCACAAGGACTAGCGTTTATTACGTCATACTAGCATGTCCCTGTTACGTAGTAGCACCTGAATGAACTCCAGGATGCCGTCAGCTGAGTGTTGTCCTTCATATTCGTGGACAGAGGAGCCGTTGAAGATCACTGTGGTGGGATAAGCCTGAATTTTATACTGACAAACGGAGAGAGAGAGAGACAAACAGATTATCAACCCGTCTGCGGCGTGCACACGTTTCTGTGCGGTCCAGATGTGCACATGCTCACCGTAGAGCAGAGGTTGTGGTGGATGGTGCAGTCCAGAGTGCCGAACTTCATCTGTCCGGCCAACTGGATCGAAGCTTTTCTCAGTTCAGGCAGCAGAGCTCGACACGGAGGACACCACTGCCAACGTGAACCAAACTTTCATTTCTTTCATATCCAAGTCACAATCACAATGTTTTTTAGGAATGTTTCTGTTCCAGCCTGAGGACAATAACTCTTGACTGACTCTCTCTCATCTCTCCCTGAAGAGTGCGGGCATGTAGAGCGAGCAGCTCTGATGACGAGGTGGTGACTTTCTCTCCTTATCGCTCACTGTTTGTGTTGCAGGTGGAGCGCCGTCACCAGCCCTGAAGGTAAACAGGCTTTCTGGGTAATCGAGCAACAAAGCGTGAAGTATAAAACTACCTGAAGGTTAAAAGAAGCCCGTCGGTAATGACGTGGCATTTCCACCTGTAATATTTATCACTTCATTTTGTGCTTCCCTGCAGATGAAGACCATCGTCCTCCGTTGTTCCTGCCCTTTACAGGCATCGCAAGACGCAAATAACAAGCATCAAACTGCAGGAATTATCAGACTATATGCTAGTATTTGAATGTATTCACTGTCAAATAGGAATAATGGCTAGTAAGGAACTCCTAAATGCTATTAATGTTTTTTTTTAATTGTTATTTTTGGACATTTTTTTAGTTTTCCCTATTGCAATGAACCGTGACCCAAAAAGCGAGGCACCTCCCAAACCGTGAACTGTGTGTACTTTTACATCTAGCATTATGTATCTGGTCCACTACTTTTTTTGGGGCGGAAGATACAGTCCGTGTTTGCTAAGATGGGCCACGAATCAGTAACACACAATATTAAACAGGCTTAGTTTGTCAAACACTACATTAACAGAACTGAGTTTGAAGAAATGAAGAGGAAAACCCGAGGAGGTGAAATTAATGAATCGTACAATTAAAGTATTTTGTTACAAACCGGAGCAAAGAAGTCGACGAGCCACGGCTCCTTCCTGTCTGAAGGGAAGTTGTCCGGCCTCAGAGTCGTCACATGAGCACGAACGCTGTCCCTCGCAAAACCCACAATGTTGTACAGCACATCTTTACCTGCAGACGGGACAGACACACAGGTGACGCAGACAGACAGGCGGAAGAGACGAGGAGAACGAGACATTTGAAGACGTCCCTTTGGGGAATTGAAATTCTGTGGTACCGACCGTGGTGGATCTCAAAGTCGTGGATTCCCAGTCCTTTGAAGACCGCCACACAGGGTTTATGGATGTAGAGGGACTGACACAACTTTGAGTCGGCTTTACAGTCGACTCTACCGACCTGGAGAGACAGACAGTCAGTCAGACATAAGAGGCCGAGAGAAAGACATCCTGATAGAGAGACAGACAGACAGCGTTGTACCTGTATGTGGTCATTTTGGAGGAAGGTCTGCAGCTTCTTGTACTCGTTGGAGGCGGGGCTTCCGTCTCCAAACACAAAACTCACCAACCAGCGATGATGGGCGAGTTTCCTCTGGGGATGAGAAGTTACAACAGGATGAACATTGTGTTTTGTATTTTAGAGTGTCGACGTGTCACTGAAAGCTGAAGGGTATTTGTGAGTGGATGTCGCTGGAAGTCGTAAAGTGTTTGTGCGTGCGAGTGCCGAGAAAAGTTGTACAGTATTTATGAGTATGAGTACGTAAAAGTTGGAGGGAATTTGTGCGTGTGAATACCTAAAACTTCTAAGGTATTTGTGAGTGCGAGTACCTAAAGGTTGGAGGGTACGAGTGTAAAAAAGTTGGAGGGTATTTATGAGTACGAGTACGTAAAAGTTGGAGGGTTTTTGTGAGTGTGAGTACATAAAGTTGGAGGGTATTTGTGAGTGTGAGTACATAAAGTTGGAGGGTTTTTGTGAGTGTGAGCACATAAAGTTGGAGGGTATTTGTGAGTGTGAGTACCTGGAAGTTGTCACCGGTCAGTTGTTCCAGATCAGGCAGGTGGTTGATGACCTCATTGTAAATCTCCCTACTGTCCAGAGTATTCAGCCACTGGAACACAGACACAGAGGAGTCAGTGCTGCAGTCCTACACAAGAATGATCACAGACCGCACAGCACTGGTGTCTGTGTCTTACCAGTATGCTGCCCGGTACATCCAGAGAACTTCCAGGTGGGAACAACGCCGTCACTCCGCTAGTCACCTGAAATACAGCAGAAGGATTAGACACTACTACAAGTACTGCAATTGTCCACTTAAGTATTTGACAGTAGTATTATCAGTAGTATTGCAGTTGGGCTGAAACATACCTGGAAACTGTCACAGAGCTGTTCCTGTGAGGTGCAGTCCATCCACCCCACCTTCACCAGACCATCCTACACACACACGAATTAGATATTTATATCATAATTAAATCATTAGACTTAATCACAGTGAATATGCGGTAAAGGCATTTCTTCTACAAGCACATTTTACCCACAGAATTAGATAGTGATGTTGAGCCTGTTCCATAATTGAGATTCATACATTATTTTTTTTTAAAAACATGCACAAAAAAAAGGGGTTCTCAAATATTCCTTAATTTACTGATAACACTGTGTGAGTCGTGCACAGTCCACATGACTCCAATATCACTACATTTTCAACTGGCTTGCTCGTTAGGCTGAGAAAAACCCACTGAAACCCCCGAAAGCCTGACTCACTGAACATGTTGCCTCTGCTGCGAGAAATAGCGACTCAGCTCTTTTTCCAATATACAAGTTTGTTTTTTTCGTCAAAAGTGTATTAATTTCTTTCCACATTAGCAGAGAGCTTATATAACTATATTACAATATCACTGCTGAGTTCTCACCAACATCCCGGCCACCTTCTGCCTCGTTCTGGGCTCCAGGCAATCTTAGGGGGAGAGGACATAATTACTACACGATAGGTCAGCTATATACTCACATCACACACACACCAATGTATATATGCATGGTGTGCGTGCAGAGAGAGACATGTGACTGAATGTTTCAAGTGAAAATCAGACATAGCATTCAAAAAAAGTTTGTTTTTTTATTTTAAAGAGCCTGATATCCACGTGTGCGTTACCTCCGGTGTCACAGCAGAAAGTGATCAGCCAGCCGATCCCGGACGCGTACGCGCTCTCTATCTCGCTGTACATGTTTCCTGACAAAAGAAAAATGCAACCACACCCACGCGGTCAGACCACACAAAGACAAATATGATCGGTTATAAAAGACATGAATTGTAAATGATGAAGAACAGCTCACCTTGCCAGAGCTGCGTGACGGTTGTTGTGATGAACTTCATGGAGAAGCGGACCAGGCTGTCTTTAGACCGCTCCTCGTTATACTTCTCGGGTCTCTGCGGGAAGACAAACAAAATGGGAATGAGAATAGAGAGCGAATAGAATTCAGCGAAGGCGAGTTTTATTTATCAAAAGTCAAGTCAAGTACATGATGAACAAGTAGAGAGAAGCAGGCGACGCTCATCAAGAAAACACATCAGTCAAATCTCAAAATGAGAGGAAATCTCGCTCGTTCGTGGCTTCATTGTGAATATAGCAGGTCAGCGTTGTTTTTTGTTGTTGTGTATTTTATCTTTTCATTTGCACAATATGAGTAACACGTGTGAGAAAAGATTGTGTTCTAGATCTCGTTATTTCAATAAAAACAGTCAAAGTCGGCATAATATTGTCCCAGATGCATCAAAATAAAATCAGTTTAGATGAGCTGGGGGAAAAACAAGAAGATCCACTGAGCTAACTAACGACATTATACTTTAATTGGATTAACCTTTGGCATGAGTACAATATAACAGCTGGCATTATTGCGCAAAACTGACTTTAAATTTAACCAAAAGCTCACTGGTGAGCTGTCGTTGGATGAGCCTGCAGGTTATTCCTGAGAAGTTTATTCATGTAAAACACGGAGCTGACTCAGGAGGTACTGTTCACTTCCATTTTATCTAATGAAGCATGACACACTTCCCTCACACTCACGTATGATTAACAAGGAAACAATCGATGAACACACCTGTCCTGCTCTGAATATGAACAGACTCGGGTAGCTGTTGATGCCTTTACTCCGGCAGAGGTGGTTGTTGTCTCCACAGTTCACCGCTCCGATCCTGATGACTCCATCCATCTCTTTGGCGAAGTCCCTCCACTGAGAGGCAAACGCGTTCGTTAGAGAGACGCAATTTACGACACAGGACTATGCAGATATTTTATTTTTTTTAATTTAAAAGAAAACAAAATTAAAACAGAAAAACAGACTTTAAAAAGGACAAATTAAAGAAAAAAAATGAGCTTACAATGGAATTCAAGAACCATAAAAGGACCCGGTGAGCCGCAAACAATCTGCTTATTCAGTGTGTTTAGTTTATGTTTCAAGTGTTTATGACACATTTTAGTGTTATATTACCGTTGGAGCCAGCTGGTGACAGTGAGAGCATCGTGGGAAATAGAAGTTAATGAACCAGATTTCTCCAGAGTTTACTGCTGCCTCTGAAACACACACACACACACACAACAATCATCACCTGTTTAAGTCTGCTATTTCCCACCCAACACCCATGTTCTAGTGAATTCCCACAGCCACCAAGGAAAGAGAGACAACAAGAGACATAATGAGTTGAGATATGGGAAATGGTTGGCACCAACAGTCAGGATTCGTCGAACTTTGCTGCTTCGAAGGTGATTTTTATTTAAAATCTGCCTTTTGTTCGTCACCCAACTATTAGAGAGTGCTAACACTGTAGACAGACAACAACAGCATCATCATAAAAGGCCCTTTTTGGACTCCCCGACCCCTGAACAGGAACCCAGCCGAATGTGCGGCCACAGACGCCGCTTCCAAGAATCAGACCCCAGAAGTCTGTGATGGTGGCCGGGAGCTTTACCCCGACATCAGCCATGCACACCCATTGTTAGTGGAACTAAATAGCAGAGTCAGATCTTCAGATCCACTCTGGCGAAACATAATTAAAATGAAAAACTCTTACCGAAATCTCCGCTGTCCAATGTGATGATCTCCAAATCATCATCGTAGATACCTGGACAGAAAGACAAACGTTTAGGAATGCAGACTTATTCACAGCAAGATGAGGTCATGGCTCCTCAAAGACAATATTACACACGACAGGTGTTACATGGTTACAAAGACTCACCGAAGTCATATCGGTAGAAGTTCCAGCTCTCGTAGCGTCCTCCCTGCTGCTGCTCGTCCAATCCCTTTTCTCCATATTTATCGTATTTCTTCCGGAGGTCCGCGTCCTTCAGAACCTCGTAGGCTCGATTCACCTGCAGGAACTTCTCATGGGCTGTGGCGTCGCCCTGAAACGCGACACTCGTGTTAGGGTTCAGGGTTATCTAGCGCACGCCGACTGGACTTCTATCAGGGTTTTTTGGGGTAGTCAAAGGTTTCATTGGGGGTGTTCACGGTTTAGGGTGAACAGGGTTCATACAGCACGCAGGTGCTGTATATAACTTTAGGTTGAGGCTTCTCGGGATAACTCACAGGGTTTTTGTCGGGGTGCATGGTGAGCGCCAGCTTCTTGAAAGCCTGTCGTATCTCTCTGGTCGTGGCCTCCCTATTGACTTTCAGCAGATTGTAGTAGTCTTGGCTCTCCGCCCAAACGCCCGCCGACAGGACGACGAGGAGCAGCAGCAGCAGCGGAGCCACCGTAACCTGGACTGGACGAGGCCGTTGAACCCCGAGGACGAGCCTGTGCCCCATCACCAGTTCTCCCAGCGCAACCACAGTCACCAGCAGAGGCCGAGCAGCTGGAACACACAGGAATATTATTCCTGACTCAAATGCTACCAGGTTTGATGCTTTGTGATGAAGAACAACCGTGCAGCCATGAACATAAACCGGACATGCAATTTTATTTGCATCACATGCAAACAAATAACCATGGCAAATAGAGTCATTGTTAAAGCAGCATGATGTGTTACAACCTCGTTATAACTGTATTAATTGCTCCGCGTGTTTCTGAACGTGCTCAGGTGGATTGGCTTGGAGCATGGGCGTGGCTGAGGAAGTGTCTGCTGCGCATTGGTGACAGTTTACTATCTGAATTTGTGTGATCTTATTTCTTACGGTAGAATAAAGTGGCTCCTGCTCATCAAACCCAGACACTTATCTAACTTAGTTATTATCTTCTGGGATTTATTTCTCTTGTTTTTTGGATATATTGGAACAAATGTCTATGGTTTTTAAAGCACAAGTGCCTTTTAAACTGCAATGTTTATACCTGTCTTGGTGTCCTTGCATTGTATTAATTTTGCATTTGGTTTGGCTGTTTTTATCATTCCTCCTGTCCATACTGTCTGTGAGGAGACCGCTTTTAAGCGTGACTCCTCTTAAAGTAATGTGTGGGAGATCTACAGCCTGTGTTCTGCGTAAAAACATTCTAAGGTTCAAGTTGAAGTTAATATGCAGAAGTTTGAGTTAGATAATGCAGAACAGTATCTTCCAGAAGTCAAAATACTTTGAACAAAATGTCCAACCTATGAGCATCGGTGGAGGGACACAGGGAGCAAATGTTGTACTAAAAAGGACTCAGACAGCTGAAGCCTCGGATTAGCTTTAGCTGAACTTACAAATGCATTTATTTTGTAAAGATCAAGGGCTGCAGAGGTCAGAGATCACTTCAGAGCCACGATGAACAAGGACACGCGTTCTGCAAATATCATAATCAAGAAAGAGCTGAGAAAATTCTGCAATGATCCTTCGAGACACCTTTTGTAATAAAGGAGTTTCCTGATCATCTGAGTAAAAACTTAACATGTAATGTTAGTAGAGTTGTCTCCAATAACAAAAAAAAAAATATTTTTCTTTTTGTTAGTGGTTAAACAGGTAAAACACTGAATGAGAAACAGTTCATCTTTGACTTGTGGAAAACACCTTAAATACGAACACAGAAAAATCAATACAGATTTCAGCACTTAGAAACTGCAAACCAATAAAAAGAGGCATACCAGAGCATTCTGAGAAAAAGTAATACATTTACTTTCATATGCTGTGAATAACCAGCAATAAAACACATATAATACTACAGATAACATATCAATAACTACATGTAATGTTCTAAATGAATATATATTTTAAAAAAGAGTCTTACACAACAGGTACAGTTGAGAAGAGAGACGTCCACAGGTTCAAATCTTAAATAACTCAGATTTTGTGTCTTTCTTGAGCCAGAAGAACATCTATGATGAGCTCCACTAAGCTAGGTTAGCTAGCTGCGCGTCAGCAGCAACTATTTTAACTTGCTAGCTAGTCAACGTTTATCAGCTTTAAGCTGCCCGCAGCGTGTTGGCGAAGCTACAGACGATATTAATCTGTCGTGTCGGTCTGATTCAAACAGCAGCTGCGTTGCTCAACTTTTAAAAGCCTTTCAGCGGCTGAAGATCCGCACCAGCGTCCGGTTCAAACCGGCATCAAGCTACACGCAGCAACAACAACGTCACTTCCGTTTGAGTCATTTCACAATAAAAGAAAGGCCTCCAAGCAAGAGCGCAGACAATATGACAGTAAGAAGTATTCGGATCCGTCGCACCGTGAAATTACTTCACTGCAAATGAAAGTATTGCATTCAAACATGCCTTACGTAAATATAAGTATTATCAGTAAAATGTACTTAAAAGCATATACATGAAGAAAAAAAAACACTTGTCATCAGTAAATTGTTTCCTGTCAGTATTACCGCTGCATTAATGTGTATGTTTCATTTGAATACTTTTGATGTTATGTTAATTTTAACTAACTAATGCATCATACATTGATATTCCGGCTTTTTAATAAGACTTTATAATAAATCACCTACGGCCAAATCAATCGCCCATCCATAACACAATTTCTTTTCAATTGATATATTATTCTGTTATATTTTGTATATATTGTGAATTGTTGGCTTAATAAAGTATCTATCTATCTATCTATCTATCTATCTATCTATCTATCTATCTATCTATCCGTCCGTCTGTCTATTTATCTATCTATCTATCTACTGTACTACATTATACAATTATAATTAGATCATCTTGTGTTTTTCATGAGAAGTGTTCATGAACTCAGAGAACAGTGATGTGTTCAACTTTTTGATGATGAAGAAGCCAGCACAAGTAGTAAATGTACTTCGTTGCGTTCCAAGTTTGCGTTACGCTTTTATTTTGACAACAGAGCAGTTTCCTTTTTGCGGGATGTTTTTTGTTGCCTCCGGCAATTGATTAAACTCGGGCGCCACAGGCCGCATTCCGATGACACATATTTGGTGCATTCAGGGCCGCATGTAATATAGAAAACATTCCAATAACTCATTCAAAATATATACTTGTTATTTTAAAATGTTTACTTTTCAACAAACCATCATTTTATTATTCATATGTAGTTACATTACACCATGGATCATGTTGTGTGTTTGATGTTTCTGTTTACTTGAATTTTTTTTTATATTGTAATTTTATCTCCCGTGAACGCATCTTCACGTGGACGCTGTCTAAATGCGCCACAAGATACCCAAGTTAGCTGCAGTACTGTGATTATCTGTCATACCTCCACCACAAGCTCTGAGCTACAGAAATAAACTGCAGCGGACTGAGTACCTGATTTTAAACCTCAACTTTAACTAATTGGTTGTGATTTTTTTTTTAATACAGATTTATTAAAGTAGACTTTACCACAGCAGTGAGAGTGAGGAATCAGTTAGCTTCGCTAGCCGGGTAAGCTAGCCGGCCATTTCTTTTGCCTGGCGTCACTTCCTACTTTTTGAAAATCGCGGCCAGAAAGAAAACGAAGCAGAGATGGAGCTACAAGGTAAAGAAACTCTCCTGTTAAGTCCATGTTCTGCTGTTATCGGCTTGTCATAATGTTCTGCTATATGTTTATAAATGCTCTGTCTGCTCTGACATGTTGGCTCAGCGTCAGCTCATTGACTTTCCTGTTTTTTTTAAGAGGTAAAAAAACATTATTAAATGTCAATCAATGGATTTAAGTTTTTATCATGTTCACAAAGACTGATAGCAAACTAATTAAAGCAGAGTTTTGACTGTATTTTACTGTCATTGTGCTGAGATTCCAGACAGTTGTTTCCTTCTCTTATATCGTCACTTCACCTTTTATGGACTTCGACTATTCTACAACCAGTTTACATCTCTAAATACATGTATTACATATATCATACATTTCTGTTTACATCATAGGTTGATCATTTAGCAATTTCTGCACCCTATTCACTACAAATAGCATTATTTAGTTAATATGTGTAATATTTTAACTTCTACACTATTTAATGTCTTAGATTCTCCCTTTTTATTAATTTCATGAGCGTTTTCAAAGGGAGCATGAGAGCAAATGTATTTATTGCAAACAACTGCTTCTCTGTAGTTATTGTGCATTTGACAATACATCATTTTAAGCAGACTGACATCATCAAATAGGATTGAAGTGGTTTCTGGCCCCTGAATGTCATTTAGCAACATCCTCAAAGACTCTTTTTCCATCTTAACTGAAACATAGTCTTATCAGCAAATTTCCATTTCCCCATGTTGCCAATGTTTTCTTTTCCTCAAAAGATTTTTAGCTGGAAGTGATGCATGTCTTTGCTCTGATCTGTACAATGTGAATCCAAATTCACACTGTTATTATACCTACCTGTCCCCGTCTCTCAGTGGGAACCGAACCGATGACCCTGGGCTCTCCCACCTCTCCGAAGTCGACCCCTGGAGCTCAGTTTCTCCCCGGCTTCCTGATGGGCGACCTGCCGGCTCCAGCTAGCCCCCAGCCACGTCCCTTCAGTCTGGCCATGCCCATTTTTGAGAGCTCAGGTACGCCCCGAGGTCAGCAGGAAGACGCCCGTCATCTGCACATTAGCTGGTCCTTGGTTATTCTGTTGATTTATTACTGTCTGTTTTCTGTCCTGCACTTCAGGAGGAGGTGGAGGCTCTGCACCGCAGCCCGTTGTCCACACCCCTAAAGATAAAAGTGGAGCGCCACCTGTTCGCAGTATCCATCACGACATGATTAATGCGACGACGCCCCTTAACACTCTCAGACAGGTTAATTCAAAGACACTTTCTGAAAATAGTATTTATTCAGAATTGAACAGTCATGAGGATCAAATGTGATTAAGGCAAGAAGAGTCTGAACACCTTTTTTTATGTTCCTCTTCAGGCTTTTCCAGTTATGCAGTCTCCTCTGTCTGCACGGGGGGCATCGACTCCAGGTACACACGGATACTATAGTACTACTACTGGTACCAGATATTCTACCGCTGATATTAGTAGACAACAAGTCAAGCTTACAGCTGGTGTGTGTATATATATAACATACATTTAAAATGTAAGCTCATTATTGGTAATAGTGAGGATCTTCTCCATAGAAATGATAAAGCTGAATGCTAAATTCAGCATACATATTACATACATATTTCATGTAAATTAATACAATTTCATTTTTCTCCACCCCTTTGGGGAGATACCTGCTAGTGAGTCTCTGGAACTATGTTTTGGCATTGCACTAAGAGGTGATACCTATTTCCAGATGCAATAACTCTCTGGCATTTTAAAAGAGCAGGAAATTTCTTTATTTGCGATTCTCTCTTGAAAGAAAACAAAAAAACTCAGAAATCATATCTCTTCACCCTGCCTATATTTACTTTTCTGTCTGTTTGTCTCTCTCCCTCCCTCTGTTTTAAGGTGTGCAGCAGCTGTGCATGTCTCCAGCTCAGGTGGATCCTTTTTACAGTCAGGGAGAGTCTCTTTCATCTGAGGATCAGCTGGACCAGACATGGATCACTGTGTTTGGGTAATTATACTGCTAAATATGCTACTAACACAGCTGTACTGATTAATACACTGTACATACAAATAAATAAAATCTGTGTGTATATTTGTGTTTGTTAGCTTTCCTCCAGCCTCAGCCTCCTACATCCTGCTGCAGTTTGCACAGTATGGAAACATCCTCAAACACACGGTGAGACACACACACACACACACACACACACACACACACACACACATTACATTACATTAACTACAAACGTATAAAGTAAGTAATAAACCACTACTGGTAGAGGTTTAAAGCGTTTAGCAGGTGGTGGTGGGCTGTGGATATACTGCCAATACTTGTTTTTATATCCCAGTGCAGGACTCACAAAAATAACGATTTCAATGACAGGTTCCATTTAAATATGTGTTTTCATCGTTGGCTAGCTAATGTTTTTTTTGGACGCAGTGACACAAAAATAACAACTTTAAAAAAACTGAAGAAGTGGTGTTGGAGACCACTCGGCCATAAAGAGCTCCAAAATGTGTGGTGCGGACATATGACCCTAATTAAATTTAGATGCATAATCTCATTATGGGTGCTGGAGACATGTGAAGAATCACTGCAGTTTGTGAGCATGTCAGAGTGTTCAGCATCCTGATAACTAAATTGTATAGACCCAATAGATCCAAACGATTGGAAACATAGATTTTAGGTTATTCAGAGCTATATTGGTTTGAATTGAAGGATGTATTGATGATTTATTGACAGATGGCGTCTCCTGGTAACTGGATGCACCTTCAGTATCAGTCCAGACTTCAGGCCCGGAAGGCTCTGTCTAAAGATGGGAAAGTGTTTGGTGACGCCATCATGGTGGGAGTCAAACCCTGCATAGACAAGGTCAGTACCTGATGTTGGTACTGTTGTGTTTGGTTCTCTGCCGTCTGATTGGTCCTCGACATCAGGTGACACCGAGCCCGGTTTGAATCCTTTTCTCTCTTCTTTTTCAGAGTATGATGGACAGCAGCATGGCCGTCTCCTCTCCCCTCGCCTCCTCCTTCTCCTCCGTCCTCCCCTCTACTCCTCGCTCCACAATCAGACCCCTCAGCGCCGGCTACAGGAGCTCCTGCAGCGACTACCAGGTGACCTCTGAACCCCGGATCCACTGACGTGAAAAATCTCAACTGTGCATTTGTTTGACCGTTGAAATATAACTGTGTTTTCTGTCTTCAGGTGGTAACAGACAGACAGACACCAAGGAAGGACGACAGTTTTGTTTCCAAAGCGATGGAGTACATGTTTGGCTGGTGACATTGCACAATGCATCATGGGATACCTGCAGCCTTGAAGGAGAGGGGAGTCAATAGAGTGATGGATGAACTGATTCACTACACTGTGTGTGTGTGAGAGAGAGAGAGAGTGTGAGAGTGTGTGTCTGCTGAGGTTGAGAATCTTTTTGTCTTTCTCTTCTTTTATAATCAGTATTTTTTTAATGTTTTGTCTCCAATAAAGTTTTTCTCTGTCTGAAGTGAAACTGAAGTTTCATTCAACAGCCACAAGGTCGCACTGTTCGATCGACAAAGTGCAGTCGCATCCTCCTGTTGAAAAAGGAAAGGGACAAACACAAACTGATGACATAATGCTGGAAAGAATACTGTTGTCTAATTATAATTGTGTACGACTGTGTCCTGGGCTCGAGAGTAACAGTTGCCGCTTTGCCAGTGGCAACTAATTAATGGCCTTTGGTTGCCAACAGTGGCAACGAAACATGCATCCAAACGTAAAATGTACAATTTTGTATACCAGAAATTGAAGGTGGACATATTAACTTCTAAGATTCAAATGATCTTTTAGAATCAAGTATACCTTGTTCAAAACATTGTATATTTTAGTATTTTATTTATGCTGCGGACATGGGTGTTTAGAAAATCTGGGGTAAATTATACGTGATGCATAAAATATGGAAATCCAGTAGATGCTTGCCACAAAAAAAAACATTTATATGTGATGAAATGCACAACATTGAGTGGCTAAATTGTGCGACTGGCTCACAGTGGTTAGCATGCCCGTCTTTTAATCAGAGCATCGGTGGTTTAAACCTTTGCTAGTCGTTGTCTTTGCGTCCTTGAGCAAGACACTCAACTCTGAATTGCTCCCCGTTGCTGTGTCTATGGTAGAGCAAAAATGTAAGTCGCTTTGGATAAAAGCATCAACTAAATGTTGTGTAAATGCACCCTGGTGTCGATGTGAACTTGGGTTATGTCCAGCAGATGGGGCCACAGATCCTGCCACACACCTTAAGAAGTCTATCGTGTGAAGTACAGACTAAAAAGTAAATTAATAATAATTCATAATAATTTGTGTTGGGGATATTGTGGTTGTCGAAACTCAGAGAGTTCAGGTGTTCCCCGCCAAAAAAGAGAATAGCTTCAAAGTTTTTTAAGAAATGGCAGACCGTACATAATGATGCTCACACCTACCTTTATCTAGTTGAGCAACATTCTTGGAGTAGACTGGCGCACCTTAGTGCTTGGTCTGTCTGCTGGGAAATGATGCTAAGGAATGACTAATTAAAATGGCAAGTCAAGTTGACACAGAAACACAGATGTTCCTGCCTAACCTGCCAAGGAGGCGCAAACAAGTAGTGTGAACAATGACTCTGATTTTGGGGAAGAAAATCTAGAGGGAGGGGGCCTTTTTCAGTCTTGCATCCATCTCAGTCGTCGATTGGTGGACAGATTCTTACCCGATGAGTGACGCTTTAGACTGAAGGAAGACCGCCAGTGGGCATCATTCTCACTCATCGTGTGTCATGTCAGAAAACTCTCACCAGTTGACCTCTCCCCGAGTAGCCAATTACTACCTCTTGTGTACCTTATGCCAGCAACATATGGTCCACTCAGCCCCCACGCTACTGGTAGGGCATGAAGTCAGATGATAAATGACGAGAACAGGCCTCACAGACGACACTGTAGAACAGAGGGCCCACTGCTCGAGGAAAGAATGTGACAAGGGGGGTTGTGTGTGGAAGAGACGGGTCAGGCTTTGGTTGACCTTATGCAAGACCATCCTGACTTTACAGGACATGTGTAATGGATTGAGGGAAACAATTTGTATAAAACACTATAGATACACAGTATAAAGGCGTCTCTGAGCCACAGCTTTGTGCTTCAGGAGACGCAGCTACAGCCCTTCTCCCTTTGTGTGATTGTTATTGTTGTGTCTCTTGTGAGTACAACGTCTGTCCTCCTTGTCTCACTGTCTTTGGGGTAGAGAGAAAGATGTGTTGCCCGCCTGAAAAAAATGCTTGCTTTCCCAGATTCATATGCTTTATATATGTCGACACTATGTAATTTATGTTGTCATTCAATTTATTAAAGGTGTTACTTTACAATTGTTGATTGTGTCTACTTTCTGTGAACACACTTGCACTTTGCTGTGTTTATATTTACACTATATATATATATATATATATATATATATATATATATATATATATAGAGAGAGAGAGAGAGAGAGAGAGAGAGAGAGAGAGAGACTGTATAGAGCTGCACTTCATGTCCACTGTTTATTCTGTTCCATACTGTTTATACATTGTATTTATCAAGTACATTGCACTGCACTTCTGCTGTTTTCTTTTGCACTCTGGTCAGACGCTAAACTGCATTTCGTTGTACTCTGCAATGACAATAAAGTTTAATCTTCTCTGAAATTGTCTGTTTTGGAGGAATAATCCCTTCACGTTTTCCACAAAGTTTATGAAGTTGTTAACACGCAGCCCTTCACAATTAAAAAAGAACTACTAAATTGTTTTGAATTTTGGACTTTAGTATTTTCGCACTGTTGTAATAGTGTTAAAGAATTAGTTTTACCTCTTCCACCGCTGCCTTAATGATTGGTTTCCTGCGTCTGCAAATAGCAGCTTTTTCTCCACCAATCCGGGAAGGAAGAGAAGTTCTCGCGAGAATTGCCGGCCTGGGGTTACAGAGGCGATATCTCGCGCTACCTGAGTCCTCCGTGTCTCATTCCACCACGGTCAAGCCTGCCGGCGGAGTTCCTGTTCTACAGCTTCACTTTAATCATTTCATTTGTAAACTTGAAACGGACATTTATATTTATAACAAACGTCGTTTTATTTATTTAAAGTAAACGCAATCGGCCGAGATAACTTTTACAGGTAACCGTTGGTTTCAAGGTCGACAATTTTGTACAGAAAAAAAGGAAATTTCACGTAACAGCGTAGCCGGCTCGCGCTAACAAAGAAAATCCTTTTCTCTTCAGAAATAATCCCCCATTACTCTCTTTAGTTATGAGTCATGTGGTCGTCGATAATCCCCACGGTCTAGATCAGCAGGTGAGTACTTTTTTATTCTTATTAAACGGTGACTTTACTCCTTTTTTTTTGTTTCCTTTTGAAAAAAAATGTCGTTACGCGCACGCAGTTTCGACAGAAAAGAGCGAAGCTAGCGCTGCGGCGGCTAAAATGGAGGTGATGGTGTCGCTGTGGAGGAGATTGTGATGGCGGAGCTCGTCGCTGCGCGGTGCAGGCTAACCACGTTAACACGCGTGTTTCGCGGTGACTTTTCACTCATTTATCTTGGCCAACGATCGGCTCACACGCGCAAGACAAATATTGTTTCGTGGGAATGCGTATTTAAATGTAATTGAAAGTTACGAGTGTCGGTTGACGTTTTATGAAACTGCCGGTGTCCCGTGGAGTTAGCCGGCTAACGTCGGGCCTGCTCGACCTGAAACGTGGCGCAGGAAAAAAAAAAAATGTTGGCAGCGGATTTTTTTTTTTAAAGCCACCATTAATGTTTCTGAAATGTAATTCTGTCGAGTGAATAAATAATTCAAGCCACTGACCACACCGTATCAACTTAGACACGTCGTTTCAGTTTGTGCATTTAAACGTGTTATAATAAACTACTAACTTTTACTTTTGTCTTATTACAGTTTTAAGTATTTTATGCGTTGTTAGTTTCAAGGAGCAATAAAACGCTGTTTCGTTGTGGTTTGTTTAGACTGAAGTGTAAAACTTGGTAAAAAGCCAAAGATTTTAAGTTAGATGGCTGCTTAAGATATTGAAAGATTATTACCTAACAATAATCATTGTGTTGTATCTTGATTATTTGTAGTTTCGGAGTCAAAGTAACAGCTTATTTAAATTAAAATTAAATAACATTCTTATATTTGTCTTTTTTTGGTTGTAGCTTGCTGGCCTGGACTTAAACTCTCCTGACGGGCAAGGCGGAGGAACTGGCAGTAAGTAATAAAGCAGATTCTACTGTACGCCAATGTAATGCATTGATGGCATTATCTTCTATCTGCTACTTGTGTAGTGGTGACTGCAATAAAGTAGCCAATGCTAACTACTGAGTTTCTCTAATAAATGAGACATGCAGTTTTACAATATAGAATAAATATTTACCAATTGGAGAACATGACACCAAATCAACCCATACAGACAACAATCAATTGTGTCTATTCAACTCTTGCAGATCACAAGTGATTGTGTGTTTATTTTGATAGGAAAATAGTTTTTTTTTCCTCTCTTGCATTTATACCTTCAGGTTGTCTAACAGTATTAAGAATGAGTGTATTGTGTATGGCTCATGGCATGGATTTGATATTTTTATGTGTATACATAATATATTTTTTCCTCCACCTAGGACGTTACATTCCACCTCACTTAAGAAACAGAGAGGCACCTAAAAACGGTAAGTTTAATCAGACACGCTTACTGACCCACCGTCAACACGGGTCTGGTTTGTGGCATTCTTCTTGGTGTTAAAAGCCCATCAGAGCAAGGTAGAAGCAAGCACAGCTGAGAAAGTATGGGTGAGGCGGTAATAATTGATTCTCAATCAATTGATCTTGACCAGCCAAGATGAGATGTTCTGCATGCAGCATCTTTGCAGATTACTTTTACAAGTGCACAGAAAGGAGAGGAAACCATGTCAGTCAGTTTTCTGTGCATGATAGCGTATTTTGGCATGGATAAAGTAGGACAAGTGGTACTGTAAAATGGCTGGAGCCTGATACGTTCACCCCAGGCTGATCATAAGGAAGAAAATGAAGCAAATTTCAAAATTATTTCACATTTGAACCATTGTCAGTGGTAATCTTTCACAGGTTTATTGTCTCACTTGTGAGCAAGAGGAGTGCTAGCTGTTGGCTGCTCTGATGAAGGGGAATCTGGAGGGTGGGTTATTTATAATAAGGTTTTTTTGTATCTGGGATAAGGTAGTTTTGAAGTTGTTGTTTTTTTTCTTCCTGTACTTGTTGAGCCTCCTAAAGGCGTTATATCAAGACAAATACTGTGCCTGGCATAATTCGCCAGATAATTTTACATTTTGAAAAATTTTGGCATAATGGTACTGTGTCATTGCACACTTGACGTTTTTTCTCGTTTGTACTGTTTTCTCATTCCACAGCAGGAAATGCTTATTCCGCTGGTAGACAGTACGGTTATTCAGTGGCACCAGTAAATCTCTGTAAGTCCCTTCTGTCTGCTTTCGCTGAGGGCAACCTGCATTTCCAGATGCATGAAATAGCCATTTTACATACAGCAAAGCCAGTGTGAAGGAGAGTGTTTGAGCTGTACACTTTACAGTAAAGAATAATGATGGGCTCATGATTAATTGATGTGCTTCTCTACTAGGATGCTTGCATTCAAAATGAGAAATGTTATAAATAATGGGCAATTTTATGAGCGTACGCTTGCAGAGTTCACGCTTTTCCTCAACTATATACTGGGTGGAATTTATCTATTGAAGTATAAGACAACAATATTTTCCCACTGTATACCTAAGCCCATATTTCACCTGCAAATGTCCACCAAGTTTCCTCTAAGCAGTACAGGCAACCATGGCAGGCAGAGAAAGCAAAGAACCAGAAATATCTATACAGCAGGAGGGGATGACTGTAAGATTGGTAACTATTAGTGTAAAGTCAAGCCCAACACTCGCACTGCATGAGTCAGTAGTCATGGGTGAGTCTTTTTATAGCCTGCTTCCCTACCTTTGCTCAGGTTACCCAAGACTGGCCTCTCAAGAGCTTGCCTTTTACCATGCCTACAGTAAGGGTCGGCGAAACAGATGTGGTATACTTTGACCTCTACCTGCATGCCATCTACTTGTTGGCAGATTTCCATAGTGTGTGTGTGTGTGTGTGTGTATATTTAGCTGAACACTGGGGCATAATCAATGTGCCCTTGCTTTGTCATGGTCACTTGAAAAAAGCAGCAGAAATCTGGGCTTAACGCAGTGTTGAAGCTTGCAATTGAAGGTGCTTATGATGCATGAGGATGGTGCCTACAAGACTGCACTGCATCACTAGTGGCTGTCTTACTAATATTGACCCAATGTTGAAAGTAGTGCGGGCTGACGTAGCTTTAAAATAATATCCACATTTAGGCTATTCCACAATATTTCTTTTCATATTTTGTTTAAAACTGTTACAACATGACAAATTATGTGCACAATTGAAGTTACATTTTCCCATGAAATGCAGTTTCCAACTGGTAGTTTAGTTGGTCATGCATCTATTTAGGCTCTTATCACAATGTACAAGTACCATGAAACGTCGACGTCCTTACCTCATTGCAGATTTTAACCCGTTTTGATGCTTTACTTATTTTGTTCTTTCCACATGAATGCTTCCGCCCAGAATCATAAACACCACTCTATGTGCGTGCTCACATGCCGCACACTCAACCAAAAGAGTGCAAGCTGCAATAAATCACATTAATTAGTTATACTGTGCAACCATTCATACCCTTTAACCTCTGTTAATTCCAGTCAGGAAATTAAGTAAGGGATTTTAGTTTGCTGCAAAACCTGGCTTTACTTTGCTGCATTGACAACTCAAATCCACTGATTATTAAGCTTAAGTTTCCCAGTTCCTAAGTTGCCCACGGTACACTATTGAAATCACAAAGTGTAATGACTAAACACTGTGCAGAGTCTGAGTACACAAAGGATTTTGTTCTAACAACCAAATACCTCGGGTGATTTCTTTTGATTTGTCACTACTTTCTAGTGGAAAATTATCATGACCATTAAAATCTACTCATGCACTTGATAGCGTAATAGAGGCGAGCATCCAGTCACTTCTCTGTGTCAAATTATTGAATCTTGTAGTGCGTGTGAAAGGGATGTTATTACCTGCAAAATTGTAAAGTGATTATTCGGTGTTGTCCCTGACCCTTTTTTATACAAACATAATTAGAGATTCACGGCTAAAAAGCCGATGTCCTGGTTACATATTTTACTCAATATTGCCGGGTAACGATCGTCGGTAAAGCTTTGTTTTTCACTGTGTTGGTCAACGTTTAACTCTGTGTATAATCCCTAGTTCACATGTGCGCTGAACTGTAAACGGGGATCCGTACGAATCGATAGCAGCCTGTTACACAACTATTAATGTAACAACTGACTTGCACTGCGCATTTAATGTGCCTGTGTGATAATGCACCAGAAATGTTCTCTTGGGCTAACAGATTGCGGAGTTGTACGCCCAAGTATAGATCTTATGTAAAGGTGTAAAAGTAATCTCACAACATGCAGTCTTTGAAGTTGAGCAGGCTTGGGTTGCTGCGCCAGCGTCTCCCGAATATGCGGTTAATTTGCTGTCTGGGGCATGTCGACACTCACCTGGAGATCTGAGACTGTTCTCGGGAACATATTCTTTTTCCAAACAGTGTTGGATTCACCAAACAACTCGTAGCTCATGCATGTGCTGCAGAGGAAATGCACGCAGTCTAGGTGATTAGTTGAAAACGCTGTTTGGCCTTTGAAATCCGTTTTGGAGTTTCACGTTTTCCTGTTCCAGAATGAGGCAATTACCATTTTGCATTGCCACATTTCTTTGATTTCCTCATCTGATTGTTCGTCACGATTTGCACAACGCATCAGGGGAAGCTACTTGAAAGCTACACATGATGTGGTCAATCCAACATTGCTTGGAGAAGGAGAAGGTGGCTCTACTACCGCTTTCCTATGTTTGGTAGCTAAGTTGCACTGATACGGGCCACCGCAACATTTTTACGAGAGCTTCGCGATAAAGTTGTAATTTACGCAAAGTACTCAGCGTTGTCTCGTTTTTGTCCGGTTTTTGATTGGTTGATGAACTGTGATATCACCTCCGAACGTTTGGCTTTTGAGCTTCAGCTTAACATTAGCGCTCAGTCGTGGGAAAAGGTCTAAATGCCACATCTGAAATTGTATTTATCGCTTTCTTGCCTATTGTGATTGCAATGCAGCTCTGAGAGGCCCCAAATTCTCCCCAAACTGACACAAATCCATTACTTTACCATCCATGTAGTACTTTTTTTTGGTTTGGATTTAAAAAAATATATATGCATGATTAATTTAGATATTCAGACCAGTACAGGAGACCAAAACTGTGGACATGCTCAACCTTTTGAAGCTAGGGGGCAGATCTACATCGCATAGTTTGGCGTGTGCCTGTGTGAAGCATTAGGAAGCTTTCGCTTTGTAATTACTTGAAGGACGCCCTATGACTGAAGCATTTACCTGTTGGCCCACAGGTATGAGTTAAGATCCTCACCAGACTAGCGATTATGTCATAGCCTCAGCTACTTGGCAAGCTGTACTGTGACAGTGCTAACCAATTTTCACCCAAATCCTTTTTGCTTAAATCTTTTGTGCTGTACAGGTGTAGAACTTGCTTTGCATTTTTTGCCCGATAATCTTTTACATAATGGACAACATGACAAATGTTGCATTTTCTTTTTTATCCTGATAGTTTTGTAAACTCACAGTCCAGGTTCAAGTCTACTATGGATTTGCTTGCATCCCACCTTAGGCTAAAGGTGTAGGTCAGTCTTCGGAAAAGAGGGACTTATGGCTAAAAGACACTTGAGTAGTGCTTAATGAGTATTTGCTTTATGACACAAATGTGCAGCATCTTGCTCTTCCTCCCAAGCCTCTCAATTTTGTTTGTCTTTCCACAAAGATACGCCTGGATGGGACGGCGGCCGCAGCAATGGATTTGTGAATGGTTACCACGACAATCGCTCAAATGGGGGCTATGGAGGGCGGGGAGCCCCTCGCAATGATAGAGGTGGGCGTGGTGTCTACCGTGGTAACAGGGGTGGAGGCCCGTTTAATCAACCATTGCAAGATGCAGGTGGGAAAACCCTGTCGTGCCTTAAAATGTCAAACTATAGCTCTGGATTTTTAGAGTGACAGTAGTTTGAGATGGAGGCTTCGCCTTCCCCCACCCTTGTTACGTAGGTAGCCGATGTCTACATAATGGACTGCAGTTAGTTTTTTTTTTATATTAGCTGTGCACTTAGGGGAATGATCTTTGCGCCGCTTTTGGTAAGGAAGCAGCGTCATCTGATGACCACAGATTTGCAAAAAGCGCACGTCGCTGACTGGCTCAGTTCATTGCAGGATTCGGTGGTGATGGTGGCGGTGGAAACTGGGCTGGAGCTCCTCGGGACGCTGCCTACAACAGCTTCGGCGGACGTACTGATCAGCGGTCAAAGTCTACCTTCTTCAATGACCGTGGGTCAGGAGGCGGGGGAAGAGGAAGGTGGGTCAAACAACAAATTACAATGTCTTGATGTTTTATAATCAGAATTTTTATAGAAAAGCATTCATTAAATGATGGTATACTTTAATTTCTGACAGTATTTCCATTCTTTCTTTGTACTAGTATTAGTTTCCTCTTTTTTTTAAAGCAGCCCCTGTGTAATACGTTTTTTAAATAAGTTATGATGTAAAACTTCCCTCCAGCCAGTTATAGTGTGTGTATATAGTTTTATTAAATTAAAACATGGAAGGGTTTCTTTTGGCTGCACACATTAACTAACACACTGGGGTCCTGTGTACAGATATGAGCGCGGCGGCTCTTCAGGCGGAGGAAGTAACCGGTGGGGAGACGACTCCAGTAACGACGACTGGTCCAAGCCCACTGCGGCCAACGAGCGCCAGGAAGCGTAAGATGGCTCTTCCTCACAGTTGACAAAACACCAATCTTGTGTTGTGGTTTGTTTGATCTCAACTTTTTTTGCCAACCTTATTTTCCAGAGAGCTTTTTGCCGCAAGCAACACTGGCATAAACTTCGAGAAATATGATGATATTCCCGTGGAGGCCACTGGTAGCAACTGTCCGCCCCACATTGACAGCGTAAGTGTATATTCAGAAGCGCTCGCATATTCAAAATTGTCATTAAAATGGCCATCCTTAATGTATAAATGGGTTTTACTAGAAAAGCTTGTGTCGTTTTTATTGACTGTCTGATTTATTCTGTAGTTCCACGATGTGGACATGGGGGAGATCATCATGGGGAACATCAACCTGACTCGCTACACCTGTCCGACCCCGGTCCAGAAGCACGCTATCCCCATCATCAAGTCCAAGAGAGACCTGATGGCTTGCGCCCAGACTGGTGAGTGTTACTACATATTCTCAGTAGATGCATTTGACAGCTTTAACTAGATCAACCAGCCTTTTTGTTCTAATTACAACGTTAAAGGTTGATGTATCATTTACGTCTTTTGGCTCCATGGTTTTATATTTTGTTTGAGGTTGTCTAAATAATGTAATCATGTGTGTTCTAGGGTCCGGTAAGACCGCCGCTTTCTTGCTGCCTGTGCTGAGTCAAATTTACATGGAAGGGCCAGGAGACGCTCTTGCTGCCGCCAAGAACAATGGACAGGTATTTTGGAAAGAAAACACACAATAGTTGAACTGATCCCGCTTTTGCCATTTGATTGTGTCTAATGCACATCACTTCTTTCATACTCAGGATAGTGGAAGGTATGGCCGCCGCAAGCAGTACCCGATCGCCCTCGTTCTGGCGCCCACCAGAGAGCTGGCCCTGCAGATCTACGATGAGGCCAGAAAGGTGAGGGACTCGATCCGACACCACATGGAACATAAAACGTTTTGCCTGAACATTGACACCTTTTTAAATTGCATCTTAAAACTTATATTTTCCCCCATTCTCCCTACATTTTAGTTTGCCTATCGCTCACGTGTGCGTCCCTGCGTGGTGTATGGAGGTGCCGATATCGGCCAGCAGATCAGAGAGCTGGAAAGAGGCTGTCACCTGCTGGTGGCCACACCTGGACGTCTGGTCGACATGATGGAAAGGGGCAAGATCGGTCTGGATTATTGCAAGTCAGTAGAACACCGAGATCCCGATTGTTTTTGTTGTTGTCGAAACAGCGGATTTTCATATTTATTTTAGTTTTTTGTAATTAAATTTGAAATGCGTCTCTGCAGCTTCTTGATCCTGGATGAGGCTGACCGCATGTTGGACATGGGTTTCGAGCCACAGATCAGACGCATTGTGGAGCAGGATACAATGCCGCCTAAAGGCATCCGCCAGACCATGATGTTCAGCGCCACCTTCCCCAAGGAGATTCAGGTCTGTCGGACGGTCAACGAGTACAACGAAGCTTGCTAAATGCGTGGATTATCTGCATACTTATGTTTGATTTCATTTGCGTAGATCCTCGCTCGTGACTTCCTGGAGGACTACATTTTCCTGGCAGTGGGCCGCGTTGGTTCCACTTCAGAAAACATCACCCAGAAGGTGGTTTGGGTGGAAGATTGTGACAAGAGGTCCTTCCTTCTTGATCTGCTCAATGCCACAGGTGAAAAATGCAGACGTTATTATGACGCGGTTTGGGGTTTGCCGCTCACGAACGTCACATAGGGCTCTAATCCGTTATGCATTTCTTAGTCTCCCTCATATCAAGCTAATATTGACTTTTCTACACTTCTGCTAAGAAATGTTGTTCATTATAGCAAGACCCTGCAGTGAAATATAAAATATAATTACGTTAACGGGTGAGCAGTCGCTGAAATAAAATGCTGTGTGTAGTGCGTTAGCTTCTCCACGTGGATCTTACATTGTTTTTAATCTGTGTATTGAGAAGCCTTACGTTTACCGGCTGATTTATTTAATTTATTTTGTAGTTATTCCCAATGATGGTCCAGAAAATGCGCCAGATGCCCCAGAGAAACCTGGTTAGTGTGAACCTATCATAATTTCACTCTGACCCACAAACCATAGACATCACATCCCCAACTTCATCCCGTCCCTCTGCTCCCCGGCTTTTCCCCAGTTTCCGACAAGAGCTTGTAGGACGAACGCTAGAATTCACGTTGCACTTTTTAGATTCTACTATTGAATCAAATTCTGCAATGTCACTCAGTCTCGCCCACCGAAAAGGAAGGAACGAAGAGTTAGTGTGTCATCAACACCGGCGCTAAGGTCAGCTGGCTCAACACCGCGGTGGCTGGTTGCCACGAGTCAGATGGCTGTGACAGATTTTAACGGCTTCTCGAGGTCTGGTTTAGACCACTTCACCGCCACGAGGGGGAAAGTTCCACTCCATGTTGGTATTGCGTAGAAGCGTGTCGTAAACTTGACTCAACCGCGAAAGAATCGGTTACCATAGGTTTCTATTGGCTTGGGGCATCCCAAGTTTGTAAAATTATCCAATTGTAAGATATCAGGTAACAATCCTAAGAATTGGGACATGCCTAATTTAAAAGGAAGTGTTTCAGTTGTCTGAATTGTGCAGAAAACCTAAAGCCACGGTTCAGAATTCATGGTCATCCGGAAATGCATATTTTTATGCAATCCTATGTCACTTGGTTTTCTCGTTTTCATCTAATTCATCCCGCTCCCTGCCCCTTGTTTCCGGCCACGCAGTCAAAGAGGCGTTGACTCTGGTGTTTGTGGAGACCAAGAAAGGAGCCGATGCCCTGGAGGACTTCCTCTACCACGAGGGATACGCCTGCACCAGCATCCACGGAGATCGATCCCAGAGAGACCGAGAGGAAGCTCTGCATCAGTTCCGGTCTGGACGCTGCCCCATCCTGGTGGCTACAGCTGTAAGTGATCGTATGGTTTTTCCTAACTGGGGAGACGCAGCCCCATCTCGAAAGGGTTAAGAGTGGTTGCAATTTAATGAAACAAGCCCTCGCTAGAGCAACGTTTTTGCTTTAAAATCAGATTTGTGTGGTTTCTCTCTTTTCTTTTAATCTATTTTTATCTTTCACGTGAGCTACTGTTGTGAAATGTAACATGCTTGTTTCTGGGCTCATTTGAAGAGGCCTTGAAATGCTCAATTTATTTGAGTGCAAATATATAACTAGTATATCTAGCACAACTAGTAATGAGCCAGATCCAGGATGGCAAACTCACAGAAATCAACCTCAAAGGTTAACAGAATCTTTAATTGACTGTATTTATTTATGTTTTTAATCAAAAAAGAGGGACACTGAAACTCGACTAAAAGTGGTTTGATTTTATTTATATAAAAAAAATTCTAACTTTTGATTTCTTCTTTTCCCAGGTGGCCGCCAGAGGTCTGGACATCAGCAATGTGAAGCACGTCATTAACTTTGATTTGCCCAGTGACATTGAGGAATACGTTCACCGTATTGGCCGTACGGGACGTGTGGGCAACCTTGGTAGGGACCTTTTTTATTTATGCATCTTAAGACCGATTTTTGTATGCGTCATGTACGTTTATATTTTAATATCTCTCTAATCCTTCACTGTGTTTCGCAGGTCTGGCCACGTCGTTCTTTAACGACAAAAACAGCAACATAACCAAAGATTTGCTGGACATTTTGGTGGAGGCCAAGCAGGAGGTTCCCTCCTGGCTTGAGAGCCTGGCCTACGAGCACCAGCACAAGAGCACCACCCGCGGGCGCTCCAAGAGGTAATGGTCTCGAGCAGGAACGACTGCATTTTTAGAACACGTCTTCAGTCAGGTGTCTGTGTGTCAGTCGTGTTCGTCACGTCACAAACTGTCCTTTTGGACCTCGTTAAGTTCATCTTTTGTCGTAAAACATTTTAACCACACAGCCTTAATCACTTCTGACATTCAAGAGGTACCTTTTTTTAAACAATCTGTACTATAATATCTTGTAATTGTTTTCGTAGCTTGAGCATGCATTTTTAGAACAGATCGTCTGTCAGGTGTTTGTGTTAGTCACGTCACAAACTTTCCTTTTGGACCTCGTTAAGTTGAACTTGTATCGTTAAAAAAAGAAAAATTGTGCTTTTTTGTTTAGAAAATAGGTGATTGATCACCTGATATTTAAGAAGTACCTTCAGACAATCTGTACTATAATATCTAACAAACGTACATTCTTGTCAAGGTTCAGACGCTAGAACATGCATTTTTAAAACGGGTTTCTGTCAGGTTGGTTATGTAAGTCAGGTGTTAGACATGTCGGCCATGTGTTACTCAGGTGTTAGTCAGGCATTCTTCATGTTAGTTGTGTAGCAAACTGTCATTTTGTACCTCCTGGTGTCGTAAAACATTTTAACTCTTTGTGCGGCTTTGCATTTATTTATTTTTTTGTGTGGAAAATATCCATTTAAAAAAAAAAAAAAAAAATACTTGGCATCAATCACTTCTGATATTTAAGAATTACCGTCACACAATCTGTACTACGATGTCTAACAAACGTCCGTTCTTGTGAAGGTTCTCTGGTGGTTTCGGAGCTAGAGACTACCGTCAGACGCCTGGTGGCGCCCCTGGAAACTTCAGTAGCAGCCGGGGTAGTGGACGCAGCACTGGAGGCCATGGAGGAGGAAATCGTGGCTTTGGTGGCGGCGGCGGTAAGAAACGCTCTTTCCCCATTTTTTTTTTTTATCCGTTTCACTTTGTCCTGAACCTTACACTGGTCACACTTCTATGTAGAACCATGCCGCTCCTCATAGCCCGACTTTGTCCTCCACAGGTGGCTTTGGCGGGAACTTCTACAACAATGACGGCTATGGAGGAAATTATAGCAACTCTGGTAGTGTGGATTGGTGGGGCAACTAGTCGCCGTAGGATCAGGTTGCAATGCCAACCCAAGGGAAACCACATGTTAACTTAAGCCAGACCATAACAACCCTCCCTGTGTAGCTTCACTGACACACAGTACATTACCAACCCTGGTTCTCTGCCATTATGCTTCTCTCAAAAGGAAGTGCAGCACGAGGCAAAAGGAAAGTCACCAGCACGTGCAATGCACCGGAGAACGCAGAGATTCGCACACCTCAGAGTGAGCATGGATGCTGACATGCATTGTCCGATAGCAACTTCGGGCTTTCATTGTTAAAAGTATTTTTGTTCCTTTTTTGTGGAAGAAAAAAAACCTAAAAACTATATAAAAAAAAAATAATAACCTGAGGATCATTTGTATGTTAATGTACTGTGCCTTTGGAATTTAGACAGGAAAAAAAAATCTATGTTTTCATTTCACCAGATGAACATGGCCAAGAGCTCTAAATTTGATTTTACTATTGTTTGGTGAAAAAAATAATATTAGAAAGGTATATTAAAAAAAAGAATAATAAGCTTGGACTTAATCAAACCTTGGCAAACTACTGGGGTATTGTGGCGCTGAGTCATGATTCCATTTGAACTTCAAATTTATTGCAGGAACATCATGTAGCCTTTTTTCTATAGTCAAACAGCTAATGGAGCCATTACTATGTCTAACACAAACTGGGCCGCTCTGTGAGGCAACCGTATTTTAATCCTAAGGGACAAAGTTACATTTCTTTTTTTTTTCTTTTCTTTTTTGCTCACTCTATCCTGGACAGGCTCCTTTTTATGGATATGATAGTCTTTGAAATAGCCATTCCTATTATAATCTTAAGAAACACATAAGTCATTAAGCTCGGTGCCAACGATCGCTGAGGTTTAAAAAACGAGAATAATCACTGCTGGAACTTGTTACTCCACACTTTTAAATTGACTTGACAGTGTTACGGCAGCTAGCGCGCCACCAAGTGCTAGCTGCGTTAAGTGGGCGGTGTTTTTTGTTTATTTTTACTTGAGACATTTTTGGGTGCAGGTGTGTGCAAGGTCGAAAAACTGAAGTCAGTTTTTTTGATTTTTGGAATTGTTTCTCTACAAATATGTATCAAAACAAAAAATGCCTGCCAATCTTGAAAGCGAAGTTCAAAATGGCCGCATAAAAGGACCACAGCATCGGGAGGGCATAGCGTGGTGTTAGTGTTTACTGAATCGACCGGCATCCACGAGGCCCAGATGGTATTCTACGCTTGCAAGTGTTTTGTTTTTTGGTCAAGGAGGAAAGACACGTGAACTGAGTCGCAGGCTTAACTTAATTACAAACGTTTTCTCTTTTCAAGCTGCGTTGGAGGCATTGGTTCATCTTAAAGAGACAGGCATTTGAAGTGATCACTGAGGTTTATCAATTACAAACAGCGAGAGAGAGGGGCGAGGGAAATGGCGGCGGCGGTTTAGAGCAGCACTTCGACCACTTAGGGGAGGGAACGGGGACTAGGCGCGGCTTTTTCAGTGCACCGCTATCGCCGAGGCTTTGGGTTTCCCCATCGCCGCGTAGTACAACTGTGGAAGGGGGAGGGAAGGGAGGGGATAAAGACTGGAGGGAGGGAAGGGGAGCGAGGGGACGCCTTCCTAACGGGACATTTAAGCACCGTCGTGGGTCCTCTGGGAGTTTATCTGCTCGGACGTGTATACGAAAAAATCTGTGGCTTTCGCCAAGCCGGAGCGGGCTTTTCCTCTCAAAGAGGAGCAGCCATCGAGAGGAGGAGAGATGGGGCATTTCACCTCAAAATGCTCCCAATTTTCTCATCAGGGTGTGTTGTGCCTTTTGAAACCTTTATTTTTTATTTTAAGAAAAAAACTATAAGCGGATGCACTGACAGTGTTGAGAACTTGAGATTGAATGGTGCTACTTGATTTAAGTGTGTAGGCCCTTGTTCGTCGTGCCCATCAAGTTTTACAAAAAGAAGTTCTTTTATTGCACATCTAGAGTTTTATATAGATGTCTTGGATATGTGTCCTTAAGCTTCCAAATATTGTGTGTGAGGAGATTGTGAAAAAAATAAAACGCAGCTTGTTTACAAAGGGGACAGGTTCTAAACGTTTAAACCAGGATTTATTTGGGACCAGGGGATTTAGCAGTTGGGGGAATTTAGCCATTTGCACAGATTTCTAGATTCTACTTTTGCTGCTAGTTTTGTGTAATTTATTAAGCATTTTTGACAAATATTTATTTTTGTAAGCCTCAAAGTGATTCTTTGAAAGTTTCAGTAACTTGACCAAAAGACAGTACAAAAAACACTGGCACTTGAATGTTGAATGTCACCTGTTTGCGTGAAATTTATATATTTCGGGGTAGTGTGAGCTTTTTAATGTTTAAGATACATTGGACTCAGTAAATAATATCCACAGCTGTTTCAGGGCCTCCTCGTGGCCAGTCAATCTCTATTAGATTCTATTAATTGGTCATCAAAATTTGAAATGGAATTGAACAAACATGCCAAGGTTTGGAATATAGCTGTCAAAATAGCAACAACAAACAAAACATAAAAGAAGAAGATCTTAAGCATATCAGTGCTTGAAGTGTTCAGATTCTCCAATTGTGTGCATTATTGATTCTTTACTCCAATTTGACCTGATGATTATTTTTCTCCAGTGAATGTCTGGCACATGGCAATCCTTAAAGAAACAAACATGTGGTTTATTCTCATTGTTGTATTTGCATAATATGAAAACCCTCCGGGGGCGGGGCTTCTCTTTGGATGTGACGCACGTCTGCAGAATATATATTTTCTTTTTATTATTTTAATTTTTTCTTCCAAGGCAGCTCTTGGAAAAATGTTTTGCTTGAACGAACAGGAGGTTCTGCGCAGGTTGTTGCAGGCAGAACCCGAGACGTGCTGCACATTCTCCAGGAGAACCCCTCTCCCCGGAGCTCTTTAGGCGTAGACTTTGCTTTCTGTATTAGCTTATAGGCTACTGCACCGCATGGGAAATACTCAGCTGTGCAATTGTATGATTTTACCAAAATAAAAAATATGTTTGAATGCAAAAAAAAAAAAAATATCTGGAAAAAAAATCCAGCATGTTCCATGAAGACTTGTTTACTGTAGTTGTGCAGAGAAGACCTGTAGCAGCGGCCCGGTTCCTCGAGGGGACGCCGGGTGGACGGGCGGCAACATTCAATTTGGTATCTATCTGGATGGGCTTCATTTCTTTTGAAAAAACAAAAATATAAAGATTTCATTTGTAAATTTACCTGTGTGGCTCGTGTTCTTTCCCCCAAAACCCGCGTGGTGGTTTGGAAGTCAACGACTACTAAACGCAACCAAACTTATTACTGTTATTGACACGTTTTCCCATTAATCTTTCATTCCAATTTTTAAACTTTCTAATGTGTTTTAGGAAGTGTCAGTTTGCTGTGAGAAAGAAAGTCGATATTTTACAAATGAAACTACACTAAATTGGTAAAAATTAAATGTTGGTCATTTTTCTTTTGGCCTCTAGTCATTTTTGTGTTTCTTTGTCTCTTTCTGATATCTCAATCATTACAATAAGTAAAGCCACAATTGAATCTACAAAACTGACTGAAAAGCTATAGGTAGAAGCATAATGCCATATATTCTCATCCTAAATACTTATCAATTAAATCAGATTTAAATAAATTGTCAGTCCTGTGAGTCTGAGGTTCAACAGTCAGCAAGCGCATATTAATGCTCAGTATTATGGAACGAGTGTTCATATGTGAATATATACTATATATATATAAATATAGTATAGAATATATACTATATATATAAATATAGTATAGAATATATATATATATATATATATATATATATATATATATATATATATATATTATAAATATGACATGAGGGGTAAAAGTTCCCCCCCAAAGAAAGTGAAAGCTGACCTGCATTTGATGCCTCTACAGATGGCGGGAGCTTTTTTTAGGCCGAAAAGTGAAAAGGCTGATTGCACATCCTGCATGAACCCCGCCCCAACACACACACACACACACACACACACATACACACACATACACACTCACACACTCTCTCTCTCGCTCTTGCTCGTTCTCTTTTGGGAGGTTTGTCCATGTTACTCTTGAAAGGTCACATCGTCTCTAAAGTGCTGCGGAGGTTTTCATAAGCCTGTTGTGTAACATCTGTGTTATTTTGTGTGTGTTGAAAATACCGCTTTCGGGACATTTGAAGTCTCTTTGGAGGAAGACGCTGCAGAAGGCGTCATAATCACATCCAACAAACCGCATCGATCGCCTCAATAGATCACACATGCCCGCTGCCGGTACCATAATCCCCCCTAATCCATTTGCACATCTGCATTTCTGCAAGTTTTACATCCAACTTCATGCAACGAGTGTGTGTGTGTGTGTGTGTGTGTGTTTTGGCGTAATCTGTGTGTTTCCAAGTTACCGCTCTGCCTCGGCGGTTTGATCCGAGAGCTTCGCTTTACTTCTGTAATCCCACCAACCGCCCGTCTCACTCCCCATCACTCCATCACTCCATCCATCCAGGGGATTTGACTGCCATTAAGAGATGGCTTTTTGGTCTGTATGTGTGTGTGTGTGTGTGTGTGTATTATGAAACACACACACACACACGGTGAAGGGAGGGAGTGGGGGTTGAAGTGTAAACTCCCAGCAGCACACACTCTAGCTGGAGCACCGTGTCGGGCAGCAGCGTCCGCGATGCCGCTGATGGAGCGCCGTGCAGACGCCAGCGGGCCGCGGGCCGCGACGGACCCACGCAGGAGCCTCTGGACCGCGTCCTTCAACGCGCACGGATGCAACCGTCTGGGAAGATCTACAGGTGCAGGTACAATTACAGGTACGCCGCTTCCCCTTTTTCCTGCAAGCTGATTGGCTTACAGACGTGATGTTCTGGAAGTCAGAGGTCTGTTTGTACCTCTTGAAGTTGTAGAGTCGGAGCTGAGCTAAACCCACCTGCAGATTCATAAACTGTCTTTGAGACATGCATTTATATAATAATTTAAACGCTTCATCGTTAAGTGCTGCTCTGCTGTGTTTTTTTTTGTGCCATTTCAGACCTCCGTTAATCCTGGCATGTCCCAGATGAGAGGCTTCAGTAATGACTGTCATCACTTTCACTGGTCAGTTCTATCCCTTCACTCCTCTACTGTGTTTTTTTATATTATGTTTTTTTTTTCCAGCTGTAAAAATGATCTCACAGCTTTAACTGGTTCAGTGAAAGAAGCCTCACACTGTCAATCCTCATGGATTAATAATTAATAATCACTTGGGTAAAAGAAAGTTCTTCAAAAGAGCCTTCTAGGAATGCTGCTTTCCCTCCTTTAAACACCTTTCCTCCACAAGTTGTTGACTGACTGATCACACTAAAAGGCAGCGGCCACCGAGAGCCGACCTGAACCGGATCGAGGTGAAATCCCAGGCGCAGACAATGCCTATTGTTGTGGGGCTAATCTCTGATGTAAGCTGTTCTGTCTTCGTCACTTCATCATTGCAGCAGCAGCTCGCAAAGAGACAGTTCAGATCCTCAACCGGACACATTGTTCTTGACAAGTTTGAGCTGTGAGTTGAACCTCAGGCCGCCTTTAACAAAAAACAATGAATAACTACAATGAAACTGTCAGATCCTGTTGCAGAATATGTGTAATTTGTGTTAGTTCAACGAGCAGCGGGAGGAAATGTAAAAACTAAAGTAAAAACAAACTGACATCAAAATGAGTTCCAGTGAAACATTTTTTCCAGCAGACGTTCGTTAGCTCGGCTAACGGTTTCCACCCGTTTCCAGTCTTTATGCTAAGCTAAGTTTAGCTGCGTCAATCTGAACATCGAACTCTCAGCTAGGAAGAGAGTAACTGAAATGTGTCGCTGCAGAACAGGAAGAGCAAGCGTTGCAAATGTAAATCGATATTTGAATCATTCAAATTACTCCTCTCTCATAAAAATGAGATGACATCATTCAAGTTTCTCCACTGTAATGACAGAAAAAGGTTTGGGCACCACTGAATGGACATAGAAACAGTTTGCAGTTTAGAGTGTTTTTTTTTTTTTATAAAGCCCACTAAATTGAATTTGGCAATATTGATGCTAGAAACTGTAATTAAGAAAAATCAAATAATTCTGCCACAGAATGTGGATTACAGCTGTGGATGTAAACTCCCAGTAGACATCTACGCATGCATTCGTTCATTTTCACATTATTATTTACTGAATCCTGTTTGATTCAAGCAAACGCACACACTCACAAACTGACACACTAAACGCACACTAATTAATGTTTGTGCAAAGGAAATAAAAGACGGAAATCTGACTCCAAACAGTCGGATAGATGAAGAGATGAACTACATTCAGCTCCAACGGCCTGTGATGTTGCAATATCCACACACACACACACAAACACACACACACACACACACACACACACACACACACGTCTCAGTGGCGACTCCGGCCTCTTCCCTGCAGGATCTGATTCCATCTCTGCACAGACAGACAGGAAGTGAAATGAACGCTCTGTCCCTCTATAATCTTCCCTCTGTGTCATGGAGATTTCCCTGCAGCGTATAAATGATGGCTGACCCCGCCCCCTCCTCCTCCTCCTCCTCCTCCTCCTCCTCCCTCTGTGCGCCTGCAGTCTCGGTGCTGTGCCTGCTGCCCCAGGCGCTGCTGGCCCGCTGGGCTTGCGTGCGGGCGTGTCCGACCTCCTGCTCCTGCACCCCGGAGAAGAGCTGCAGCGTGCTGTGCGACCGCTCCAGCATCACTGAGCTGCCCAAAGAGTTCCCCTGCGAGGCCGCCGCCATCAACCTGGACAAGAACCGGCTGAAGTTCCTGTCGGAGCGGGCCTTCGGCACGCTGCCCTCCCTCAAGACGCTCTCCCTGGACCACAACAACATCTCCTTCATCACGCCCGGAGCCTTCAAGGTCGGCGGAGGGCTTCCTGGTGATGTCAGGGATTTGTAGTGAAAGTGTTGCAAAAGGTTTTCCATCATATGAAGGACGAGGCTGACGTTCCTCTAGTGGTGAACCCTCGAAAGATTCAGTACTTTCACCTCCATCAGGGAGCGAAGAGTTCACACTTATCTTGATCTTTCTCTCGAAACATCGGCAAAGAAATATATAAAATCTTTGGATGTGTAAGTTTTGGTTCATCCAAAACACAAAACAAAGAAACATTGATTAATTTACGCTCTGTAAAATCCACAATTTGGGATTATTGATGGGCTTTTTTGCCACTAAATCAAAAACAACGGAGGAGATTGGGATTAAAATGGCCGCGCTCAAATTTTGTTCAGAGCTTTTTGAAGCTACAAATATGCAACAGGTTCACCTCCAAACCTGAACAAATAAAACCAAACTCATCTCTATGATTAGCATGTTTAGCCTCGAGCCTCCCAGCACCTCTTTTCTGCAGAAAAAAGAAAAAAAACTATTATCTCCACGACCACAGGGTGGATTAACTTCATTTAAATCGCTGCAACGACACCGTTTTTTGGACTGAATATCCTTCTCAACATGCCAACGCTTTGTCGGATTGGGATTATTGTTGCAGATTCTGATTCTTTGCTATTAGCATGTGGGTTGTCGTTGAGGCCCTGAACCAGACAGTTTTGGGGAATCTTGCACATATCATGCTGGATGTTCATGATCAAAATATGGTATAAGTGTTTTTTTTTAAAATATTTTTTTAAACTTTTCACAAGTCTTAACATACAACTACTTGAACACGGGGAACAAGACGTACAGAAGGCTTTTAGCCCTCATTTTTAGGGGCTCAAAAGGTTAGATATTGATAGGTTTAATGATATGTTTAGGAATAAACTACCTTTTGAGGAATTGCTTTAAAAAAACAACCAAAAAAGGAATCTTGTGTGTTCACATTCCCACAGAAAGTCAACATTAAACGACTTCTCACGTTGTCTTGCCGGTGTAACACGTTGCCTCCCCTTCTGCCCCGCAGGGCCTCAGCAACTTGGTGGAGCTGAAGATGGCGAACAACGACTACATCAGTTACCTCCACACGCGCACCTTCACGGGGCTGAAGAAGCTGGTGCGCCTGGACATGTCCAACTGCAACCTCTTCAACATGCCCGACCGCATCTTCATCGAGCAGCCGGCGCTCCGCGAGGTGCTCTGCTTCCAGAACAACTTCCGCAGGATCCCCGGGGCTTTCCGGGGGATGGAGAACCTGACTCACATCTACCTGGAGAGGAACAAGATCGAGGCGGTGGCCTACAACTCCCTGCTGGGCCTCGGGAGCCTCAAGTGAGTCTGCAAGCGGCGTGGAGTGATGCGGCAACTCGGCAACAGTCCAGAGAAAAAGTGCAGTTCGCGGTGTTATTTTTTTGGGGGGATTCAGCATTTAACAGAGGAACACGACACCGCCGTGACTTTATATCTGCACATTTCTATCACTCGAAGGCTCATGACACGTGGAACAAGAATGGTTTAAAATGATATGAGCTCACGGGACTGTAGAGCGTATTATTAGTGACTGTTAGGGAGGGAAAACTAGATTTGATGATGTCAAGTCTCAAAATACAAGAATTTGAACATGAAAATCCGGTTGAATCAAGATATATTCACACATGAACAACAGCTACTGTACAGTGTTATCTGGAAGATGTACTCCGACTTTAATACTACAGAATAGAACAGTAGTACTCGCTTTGTACTACTGGGGAAGTACTCCCTGTACTCTGAGTTCTTGAAAGACAATGTAAGGCGACCGGCACTTGGAGCTTGTTTTAGACTTGAATGGATAAAAACGCTTTTTCAGTTGAATCATCAATAATGAAAAAAGATGTCAACTACAAGTTTAAATACTTTAGATGCTTGTTTGGAAAGAAAGATATTTTTTTAACGCTCAATTGCAACCGGACTCTTTCCATTCCACTCAGTTATTATAAAGCGAAAGCATTGTTTTCCTCCTGTTCGAGTAATATTTCAAAAACAAAAACAAAGCCGCTGTTTGAGGCGATTAATGAGACCGTTTGGGAAGAGTGACTTTATATTTTATAGTTCTACATCGACAGGAGAAACAAATGGGCTTGAGGTTAAAGACTGGGTTAAGATGCAAGTATTTTATTATGTATGTTTGTTTTGGTTTATGCATGATTTCTGGGTTAAGCGTTCCTTTAATATTTGTAATTTCCCTTCTGCCGTGGGGCTTCACGTCGGTTTTCCATCATTCCCGACCTGATTCACTCGCTCTATGAATGAAAGAAATCCCCCTAAGGTCCTCCGTTTGTTCTTTTCCTCTCACTCCAGGTTCCTGAACCTCCAGGAGAACCGCATCAACGTGATCCACGACGGCGCCTTCCAGGACCTCGTGCGGCTGGAGAACTTCTACTTCAACGACAACCTCCTGTACGAGCTTCCCCGGCACGTCTTCAAAGGCCTCGTCCGCCTCAAGACGCTCAACCTCGGCGGCAACATGCTGACCAACGTGTCCAAGACCTGGTTCGGCGACCAGGTGGAGCTGGAGGTGCTGTACCTGGACCGCAACCAGCTGCTGACCATCGAGGAAGGCGCGTTCGAGAACCTCACCAGCCTGATCACGCTCCACCTCAACAGCAACAACCTCACCACGCTGCCCTTCCCGGTGTTCCGGCCCGTCTACTTCCTGGGCCGCCTCTTCCTCTTCAGGAACCCGTGGGAGTGCGACTGCTCCCTGCGGTGGCTGCAGGAGTGGATGGAGAGCTACAAGCTGGTGCGGGACGTCCCCTGCGCCTCGCCGTCCTCCGTGGCCGGCATGGACCTGGCCGAGGTGGCGTTCGCCGAGATCAACGGCACGTGCGTGGACCCCGGCGAGCTCAACCTGACGGCGGCCCCGGCCGAGGTCGCCCCGACCACGGAGAACCGCTTCAACAGCCTCATCTCCAAGCTGCTGCAGCAGGAGATCAGGGAGGAGGCGGGCAACGCCACCGAGAGCCTTCGCAACGGCACCCTGGGGCCCGAGGACGGGCAGCTCGCCGCCGGGGTCGAAGGTCAGCGGGCCCGCGCCGGCCGGTCCGTCCTGTGCTTCGTCGCAGTGTGGCTCTTCTTGGATTTCATCGGCCGGGCGGACGCGGGCCGCTGGCTTGCTCGCGCTTGAGAGCGGCGGGGAGAAGTTCGACAGGGTAGCTCTTCAAATTGCCGATGAGATAAAAAGAAGTTTTCATTTATCCACGAGAGCACAGAGGGGGTGAGTCTGCACTGCCAAACGGGGTGAACGTGAATATTACCGGCTATCTTCTAGGGATGGGGGGGGGGGGAGAATCGATACGGCATGGTATTTTTGGTTGAAAAAAAGCTAATAAATCACAATATATCGCGATACTCAATATATCGCGATACTCAATATATCGTGATACTCAATATATCACAGTATCGTGATAAAATATCGTATCGGGACTAAAGTATCGTGTCGATATTGTGTCGTGGGACCTCTGGTGATTCCCACCCCTGCTATCTTCTCATGGAAGACTGACGCCGACGCGGCGGGATTTACTTTTTCCGCGTGAGCTGCAACGATCTATGATATTTATAGATTGCATATCTGATGCATTTCTTTCCTCTCTGCAATCACACAGTCGGCGGGCGTCGATGTTCAGGCTGCAGATTACTGCGCGAGCGACGAAAAATGTACATGTGAACCTCCACGTTTTGTCGTACGACGCTCACTTTGAATTAATACGACGTGATATTAATATTCGTAGCGTTGCATATAGTCTGTTACGAGTGTTTATTTTATATTTTTGTGTGGGTAAAAATGTGTAAAGTTAAAGCAGATAAGAGCTCCTGTAGTGATCTCCTCAGCAGATGTCCTCTCTGCTCATCTATAAATGTAGGTTCTGCAGCTTTTTCCATAAATGCATTAATCTTCTTATTGCACATCAGTGCGGCTCAGCGGCGTCGCCGCTTGTGTGTGTGTGTGTGTGTGTGCGGCGTAATGGAGGGACTCTCGCATTGCTTTTACCTCGCTGCATGCAGGCCGCAGTGCTGCGGGGTGTGAGGGCCATATGTCAGGTCGAGGGCCGGGGGGAGGGGAAAGTGTCAAAGTGTCAGTTCACTGTGGGATAAGAGAAGCTTTCAGGTACGTATATATATATATTAACATTTTACATGAATGATGTCGTTAATTGGCTACACATTCTGCATCCTGTTCATTTCATATATATACACATGCATACTTGTGTGTTCTCTGTAGCTGAGTTGTTAACCTTTTGGAAACTGTGCGAAAATCCTCCCGCTCCAATTTTAAGTCCCAGCGTGCCCCATTCAGACAATCTTTTGGCATAAAATACATCATTTGTTTTCATTTTTGAACCAAACGACACAGTTTTTTGACTGAATCTCCTTCCTAACAGGCCAAGTCTTTGTTTTATTGTGATTATTGTTGCATATTCACATTCTTTTGGTCCTAATCTTTCCAAAAATGTGTCTTATTCACCGCTCCAGGAGGCTTTTTGGGGGATTTTGGCTCATATCACACTGGATGTTCATACTTACGATCAAAATATCTTTTAAAAGTGATTTTTTTGTTGCAGATATACATTTTTTTCCCCCCAAGACTTTGCTGAACAAATACATACAATAAACTAATTAATTTGGGGTTTCCTACGACGACTCAAACACAGGAGAAAAGGAGAAAGGAGTTTTCATCGGCTTAAAGTGCATCCCCGACCTGCTGGATGTCAGTTTGGTGCGTTGGTGTTTGAAGACAAAACGTTGTGATATATACACATGATATATATATTTTTTAACAATAAAAAAATAAGAATGCTGTTGAACTTTTGACGTGCCTGATGAGTGACTCTTTTCAGACGACCCGGACGCCAGTTAATCTGCACACTGGCCTGTTGAGCCTGTAATGCGGGATTAGGTGGGACTAAGGCAACTGGGAGGCTGCTGGTCCTCTCTCTCTCTCTCTCTCTCTCTCTCTCTCTCTCTTCTCTCTCTCTCTCTCTCTCTCTCTCTCTCTCTCTCTCTCTCTCTCTCTCTCTCTCTGCTTCATACAACAGAGGTGTTACAGATGTGCTCTCTGGTTCCAGATGCTGGGATATATTCACAGCGCAGCTGCATTGAAGGGTTAACGTGATAACTGTTCAGTTTATGGGTCCAGTCAAGATTTCCTGGAAAGAGACGGAGGAAATATTACAAATAAAAATAGCAATAATGTGCTGGGACAGCGACGGTATTTGATTTTTGTTTATGTCGCTTTATACGTGATTCATAAATTGTTTTGATAATGTTCTCAGGGATATTGCAGTAAATTGTTTGGAAGAACTGACACATATGAATGTAAATTCAAGTTAATATTCACTCATTCTTGGATTTTTTTCTCCGTATTTGTGGACTTTATGGATGTTTGTCGGTCGTGATGACAAATTCCAAATCCATGCATGGGTTCATTTTTAATATATATATTTCGTTACTAGTTACAAAAGTACCTCATTACAAAAGTAACTAATTTAAAAAGTAACAAATTAAAAAGTAAATAATTACAAAAGTAACTAGTTACAAAAGTCACTAGTTACAAAAGTAACTAATTAAAAAGTAACTAGTTACAAAAGTAACTAATTAAAAAAGTAACTAGTTACAAAAGTAACTAATTAAAAAAGTAACTAATTAAAAAAGTAACTTATTAAAAAGTAACTAGTTACAAAAGTAACTAATTAAAAAAGTAACTAATTACAAAAGTAACTAAATAAAAAAGTAACTAGTTACAAAAGTAACTAATTAAAAAAGTAACTAATTACAAAAGTAACTAATTACAAAAGTAACTAATTAAAAAGTAACTAGTTACAAAAGTAACTAATTAAAAAAGTAACTAAATAAAAAAGTAACTAGTTACAAAAGTAACTAATTAAAAAGTAACTAATTAAAAAAGTAACTAATTAAAAAGTAACTATTTCCAGAAGTAACTAATTACAAAAGTAACTAGTTACAAAATTAACTGATTAAAAGTAACTGATTACAAAAGTAACTATTTCCAAAAGTAACCAATTACAAAAGTAACTAACTAAAAAAGCTATGATAAAAGGCACTATCAGCGTTTACCAGAAGTAGAATATAACAAAGTATTTTTACTTCGTTACTGTACTTAAGTATCTGTACTTTACTGAAGTAAAAATAATAGTGCATACATACGTCCCCTTGCGTGAGTACTTAAAAGTAATTTAAAAGTAAGTATGTTTTACTTTTTCTTCAGTAAGATTGTTGATGTAGTATTTTTATTTGTATTTTCCTGGGTACCTGTACTTTTACTTAAGTATTAAACTTCAGTACTTCCTCCACCAATGCTTATTATCTAAACTACTTAATTGACACGAAGCGTTAAACTAATTAATGTCACCGAGTCTCTACAGAATTGGGGAAACAGCGCCCCCTCTGTAGGTGAATGGCTCCTCCATGTTAACCAGTGGTTGTGGTTTCAAACGGTACTGCCGGTTCCAACCATTATTGTGTTTCTTTATATCTTTATCTGTAATAAAAAGCTTGTCAGGAGCCAAACTTAAAGGTTAAATGGAGTATTGTGTCTATATAGTATACATTAGGCTGTGTCGCTGCTCTACTTTGTCAGATGTACTTGTACTACTTGTACTATGTAATAACAGGAGTTACACAACTCAAAGGTTTGACCACTGGAGTCTGTGACCTCAGTATGGATTCATATTCATAACACCCTTGTTGTTGGTAGATGTAGAGGTGGAAGTATACTTTTACTGCTTGTACTTCCCTGTACTAAGATTTTTTATTAAGAAGTACTTTACTATGACTTTTTATGACGTACTATACTATACTTTTTATGACATTGTAATAATAAAATCCACACTTAAAAAGCAAAAGCTACACACAGCTGTCCTCAGTGCTGCGTCTCTTTTTCAGATGTTATTGCTTTGGGGTTACGCAACAGGAACGCAGCGTTCCTTCTAATCACTTTGATTGATTAAATTCACAAAATGCAGCACGTTACTGAGAAGTCAGCCGAGTTCATCTGAAATATTTATCACGACATTTTTACTTAAAAAAAAAATCATTTAATTTGCAGAACGGTTCAGCTAAACAATCTTTCTGCTGTAGAATCACTTTTCTTTGAGGCTAAAATGGTCAATCTGAACGAAATTAATCAGTTAATTGTTAATTATTCCTCAAGGCAAAAAAAAATTCTCAAATTTCCTTATTGGCTTATTTTCTTCTTGCTATGATGTTTGTTTCAGAATTATTTTAGAGATAGAAAAGATGTTTCTGCACAAAATATTAGCTAATGGAGACAAGATAACAGCCGGTACATATTATAATTATTATTATTATTATAACTATAATATTAATATATTTATTTAATTACACTTAATTCAGGATTCTTCATCTCTGCAGTTTTGAGGCAACATTGTGAGTTCAAATCAGATAATAAATGTAAAGTGTCCTGTTTTTAAATCACTCAATAAAAATAGTGGAGGAAATTCTCAGATCCAGAAAATGTATCTTAATAAATAATGATTTAATTAATAGATATTTATATTATGCAAAAAAGCCCCAAATTAACTGCGATAAATGTGAATTTTTCTTTGTCCTGCGACAGTAAACAGCTATCTAATAATAACTAATAATGGCTGTTTTTGCATGCAATTGTAATTAAAATCTCATAAGTCATTATCAATTACCCAGAATCCCCTGTGTTCCAGTAACTCGTACTTATTGTGCTTCATGTGCACCTCGGGGCGGAGGGTTGGTGTCATGCTCAGTGGAAAAGAAGAAGAGCCACTCCAAGGTTCACTTTTTCCAACACATAAAAGGAAATATATTTAAAAAAAACTGTTCATACTGAAGAACTTTTTTTTTATCATTGCAGAGTCATTTACACAAGAGGCAGCTCGTAGGTCAGTCTGCCGTATTCATATTCATAATCATATACACGTTATTCAGATGCACAGGCCGCCTCCTCTTCCCTCGCAAAGCCGTCCCCTTTGCAGGATGGATGGTGTTCGCTCGCAGACGGTCGCACAGCCGCGGAATAGAAATCAATATTTCATCTCTCGTCAATCGGTAAAACTCAGTGGAGACATTAATACTCTTGGACATCACATTTCTGAAATGGCGAATGAAGAATAAAAAGGTGACATTTCCCCCCCTTTTTTCTCCGTATGACAAATCAAAAAGAGAAAAAAAAAATCAAGACTTTTATTAAGATTTTTTTCTTCTTGTTTTTTTTTTTTTACAAACACGTCTCACTACACGGTCGATCGTTTTTTGTTTTATTTTATTTGTTATAAATCTCTGGGTTTAGAAACGTCACCTGAAATGCAAGGGATGTGCAGAGGTGTCAAGTCGACGTCTGGATCTGTCGCCGATCGCTGGCGTCCCTTGAGTTCAGTCTTTCCAAACAGCTGGAATGTGTTTTCTTTGTTGTTAATATATATTTATATATATTTATGTCTTCTTTTCTTTCTTGGAGGTTTACAGAGGGACACTGGGAACACTGACTGACTGACTGACAGCATGGAAGCTTGCAAATGTCCACATGCATGATTACCTCATTCATATCTCTAAAACATTCATGGATTCATTTAGAAGAGACAGTACCTGGTAGGTGTGTGTGTGTGTGTGTGTGATGATGCAACTGTACCAAAAAGCTAAACATGACACAGTGAAACCCATCTTTTTACAGCGTGGAAACAGACCCACAGAATAAATAATGAGGGGATGGGCGACGTGACCCACAGACGAGAGGACATCGCGGTGCGTTTGTGTGCTTTTACTTCATTCTGAGAGACGGAAACAAACCAACAAAAAAAAAAAAAAAACCCCGCCGGTGTCTTTCCCTTCAGACGCTTCAGGACCACAACACCCGACGGGGGCTGCGGCGGCGGCGGGGGGAGGGGGGGAGGACGGGACGCAGTACTGTCTCTTTAAAACAAACATCTACAGAAATGTTGCCTCCTAGCTAGTACAGACATGACAATATTCACTTTTTGTTTAAACTCTTGTTTTTATACATCACTATGACTAAGGTCGTCTGTCGGGGAGAGGGAAGGGGGGGGCAAGAGTCCCAAAAATGGCCGCTTGGTGGTGTGTGTGTGCAGCGTTTGGGAGGATTTAGGTTGAATGGGAGGAGGGGGGGGGGGGTCCATTCATTGCAGTGTAGAGAGACGTTTCCCCTTCGCTTTTTTTTTGTTGTTGTTAAAGTTCATTATTTATTCTCACTGGGAATGATGGGAGTTTGGCCGTGTTGCTGTCGCTGAGAGAGGAGGTGGTGGAGGAGGCGGAGGCTCAGTAGACCCAGGACACGGGAACCCACTGGCTGGTGGTGCACACCAGGTCGATGGCCTCCTCCAGGTGCCTGATGGTCTCGTCGATCTCGTTGTTGATGATGGTCTGGTCGAAGTAGTGGGCGTAGGTCTTCTGCAGGATCTCGGACTCCTTCTGCAGCCGCTGGAGCGACTCGTCCTGGAGGAGGAGGAGGAGGAGGAGGAGTTAGACGCTGATGGAGGCAGAGAGAGGGGTGGAGAAGACTGAAAGAGAAGCTCTCAAGGCCCGTGCATACGGCGCGAGGGAGATATTCAAGGTGAGAAACACGGAGACATCTTTAGTTGTTGATCAAGAACTAAAATCACAAATCATCAGATTTCTTCTCCCCGAGCCATGAACTTATTCTGGGAACACGGGTTTCTTATTTTTACTGCATAACTTCGAGAAGACGCCGTCAGTCTGCAGCGAGAATATGACGTTTGAATGAAGCAATTAAAGAACAAATAAGCTGAGACGGTCGATTAGTCAAGCAAACTTTAGATTTTGGGGGTTTTGACTGTCGATGGGACAAAAAACAAACTAATTAAAGCATCACCTTAAAGCAGTCGTTTGTGTCTTTTTTTGTCCCACTTGAGGAAGAACAATGTTTATGGCCCACTACACCGAAATTGCCTATTGTGGCTGCAATTACAACCTTTTTGCACAAAATATCTTTTTAAGATATTAACAATAATGTGCAACCTGTGCGAAACAAAACGAGTGCAGATATGTCAGCCATTGCGATGTGTCAGAAAAAGAAAAAACAGCATCCCACCAGTTTGAGAACCACAAGCTTAAAGGCTCTAATTTATCAGCAACGCTCACAATTTAGCGAAAAATATTGACGTAATAATACTTTAGATTTTATAAAGCGGTTTTCTAGGTACTCAAAGACACTGAGAACTTCTTGTGTAGTCTATCGTGGTAAAGCACCAGACATTTATTGCATAATATATATATATATATTGTTGTTATAGTGTATTATATTAGGACCACGCAGCGTGACATGCAGTCAACCTGCAAGATGGCCGCTACAGCACAGTGTGTAAGGGCCTTGCTCAGCAGAGGAAGCGGACAGGAAAACACAGAAGGCGGCACTAACCACGAGAAGCATATGGCAAAGAACACACACACACACACACACACACTAATTACAAACACCACTACATACTTACTGGCAGCGTTCGACACCACCTGGGCATCTGAGAGGAGCCAGAGAAACAAACGCATGCAGCATGCAGAAGGAAACAAGTGCAGAGGAGCTGAGAGAAGGAAACACACGCCGGCGGAAACGAGAGGCGACTCTGAAGCTTCAAAGTTCAAGACGCAATGAAATGAATGAATCCGTGTCATTGACTGACACCTGGGGGATGCGACCCGGTCAGGTAACAACTGGCATCGCTTTAATCTAAACGTGTGAAGCAGATTAGAGGCGAGATCTTGGTGACGTCCGTCCACAGAACTAGAAGCAGAAGAGTTTCCTACTGTGGGTGGAACTGAACAAACTAGCTGCATTATTACACTGTTATTGTTGTTTTAAAGACATTATTGGGATGTTTATCAGATAAAAAGAGTCGTTTGTCGCAGCGCTGATGTATTATGCAATATAATAAATCTCTAAATCCAGGAAACAGGAAGTGAATTCATTATTTGAATGTAGACTTTTTGAGGTATTTGACAAGTCCAAGTGTTCCTCCTGAAGATGAAATCCTTAAATACAGCTTCATTGAATTAAGGCTCAATGGTGAATGGTGGACTTGTGCATTTGCTGGGACTTCTAGTTGTATTTTGCTGTATTATGAGCTACAAATCAGCAGCATGGACCTGTCAATCACAGCAAGCCCCGCCCTAAAGCGCCCCCTCCTTTATGGTCTGTTTGACTCTAAATGAGCGTAATCTACTGAATGAACATCACGCTGTATAGAAGACGTGACACTAGAGATTGAGACATAAACTCATGTTTACAATGTTTACTGAGGGAATACATCAAGAGAGAAGTAGAGTCATTTTCTCATAGACTTCTATACAACCAGAGGAGTCGCCCCCTGGTGGTCAGGAGAGGGAATGACAGTTTGAATTCACTTTCTTATCTTGTGATGCGACCGCATGCGTTATCGTTCAACATGCATCATCTGTCGAGAGCGTGAGTGTGTGTGTGTGTGTGTGTGTGTGTGTGTGTGTTCCCACCTCGTTGATGCCCGGCGCAATAGTCGGTGCGGCAATGAAGACGACGTACGGCGCAAACTCTGCTGTCCGCAGGACCTTCAGGGCCTGATGAAGAACAAGCGTTAGTGGTCACAATGTCCTTACATATGCACACACACACCCACACACACACACACACACACACCTGAGGCTCGACGTCCAGTATCGCGATGTGTCCCTCTTGGTGGATCATGCGGATGGTCTCCAGCCGCGTCCCGTACATGGCGTCCTCGTGGCTGCCGTACTCCAGGTACTCGTTGTTGCTGATGTCCTGCATCATCTGGTCGTGGGAGACAAAGTAGTAGTTCTTCCCGTCCTCCTCGTCCTTCTTTGGAGGTCTGGTTGTGTCTGCGGGACGCCGGGAGACACACACACACACACACACACACACAGAGAGCATTCATAATCAGCCTCCCAGACACACAAAAGCGCTGTGTTTCCGTGGAGGACTGGGATGTGGCGTCTTACGTGGAATGGGGTAGGCAAATCTGTCGGGATGTTTGGTGATGAGTGTGTTCTTGATGTGTCTTCTGCCCACTCCATGGGCTCCTGACAAACACACACACACACACACACACACACACACACACACCGTCAGCGAGGGTCAGTACAAAAAAAAAAGGAGCTATAAATGCTAATAGTATAAGAAAATATATAAAATAAGGTGATTGTGCAGTACTGATTGATAAAGTTCACTCTGTGCATTGTCCTCGTGCTGCACTCACCTAACAAAACTAATGTTTTCCTCTTGAAAGCAGGAAGCTTCACGACCTCTTCGTACGTGACGAGGTCTAGTTGGTCGAACACTGCCGGCGGGAGAGAGAGAGAGAGAGAGAGAGAGAGAGAGAGAGAGAGAGAGAGGATGAGGAGCAGAGCTGGAGGGGAACAGGATCTTGAACACATGAGATGAAGAGGAGGAGGACGTCGGGTCGCTCATCAAATCAAAATAAAAACAACAACTGGAGAGCTGAGATGAACCGTGAAGTGATGACGACTCCTTTAGAAACTAATGATGTAAAATTGCTGTGCTCTTGAGATTAAACTAATCTGACCAGGCAGACGTTATTCTGGTAAGAAACGCATAGAAAGGCAAATAAAACCAGGATAATGAACGTGTGATGGCTGCTGCTCTCTGGCTGGATGAGGATTATATTGTAAATTGAGGAAAAGAGGGAGACAATGAATGTGTCTTGCATGTAAAATATAAATATTTCCAGCTTTTCTTTGACGGTAAACTGAAAATCTTTGGGTTTCTGACTGTTGCCAAACAATTGAAATGTCCCAACTCGAGGGTTCACACATTCATTGTCTCCCTCTTTTCCTCAATTTACAATATAATCCTCATCCAGCCAGAGAGCAGCAGCCATCACACGTTCATTATCCTGGTTTTATTTGCCTTTCTATGCGTTTCTTACCAGGATAACGTCTGCCTGTCTACCAGAAGTTATTTCTTATAATAAAACGTCAGAAAATAAGTCAAGAGCTCAAGGTGGCTCACGTAAAGTCTGCCTAACACCCACAAATATCCAGTTAACTATCACACACGACACAGAAAAGCTTCAAACCGGACATATTTGCTATAATAAAGACTAAAATGCTCCCTATGTATCAGCTGTTTATTGGTGAATTGCTTCAGGTATCTCCTAAGGGCATTGATTAAGTTAAACCTCTGCAACTCTTTCCTCTTAGTGAATCTCCTCTGCGTCCTGTAGTCCACAGCTACAGGTTGACTTCAGCGTATTTTTAATGCGGCGCGCCAGGTGCGACATTCACGAGCGTCTCTCTGCTCGACGCAGAGAGACCAGAATAAATGAGGCGAATTGCAGGTTGTGTGTCACATGTTCTAGCGGAGACGTTCCCTGTACAATATGTTCTGTAACCTGAGCCGCCACGCAGCCAACACCCCAGGGTGCTGACAGGTGACACGCAGGCCCCTCAAGTCACCGGGTGCACACGTGCAGCCGGCCGGGGAATAATCGGTTATAAATACAGAAGAGAAGAGGCTGTTAGTTCACTAAAGTCTGCTCGTATTCACGCTACTGAGTTCTGGGTCGGCTAACGGGACCAAACGTGTTTTAAAAAAGATGGGTGAAGATGAACGACACACAATATCTGACACACTGAGCTACACGGTTTCAGTTTTGTCTTTTGTTTCTTCTGTTGTTTTATGACCAAACCAACAGAAACCAAACTGAAACACTGGCAGTGACAGCTGATGGAAACTACAGGAAAGAGAGAAGAAGAAGAAGAAGAAGAAGAAGAAGAAGCAGTAGAAGAAGAAGAAGAAGAAGTAGAAATAGAAGAAGATGTAGAAGTAGTAGTAGTAGAGGAAGAAGTAGAAGCAGTAGAAGATGTAGAAGTAGTAGTAGAAGAATAAGTAGTAGTAGAGGAAGAAGAAGAAGAAGAAGAAGAAGAAGAAGAAGAAGAAGAAGAAGAAGAAGAAGAAGAAGAAGAAGAAGAAGCAGTAGTAGAAGCAGTCAAAGAAGATGTAGAAGAAGTAGAAGTAGCAGAAGAAGAAGAAAAAGACGAAGTAGTAGCAGACGAAGAAGAAGAAGAAGAAGAAGAAGAAGAAGAAGAAGAAGTAGTAGACGTAGAAGAAGTAGAAGAAGAGTTGGTTGCTGTCACCGGTTGTTACTTACATGCAGAGAGGCCGTTCAGTAGGAGAAAGCGAGAGAGATGGAGAGGGGTCAACATGGTTCGGTTACAACAGCAGAATTACAAAATGTTACACACACACATAGCAAGATACAACAGCTGGGGGATGGACATAGTACACAACATTATGCTGTTGCTGCTGTCGTTGTCGTCGTTGTTGTTGTTGGGTAAATTCAGCCCAACAGACTGTGTGTGAGCCGTCAGGTTTCAGGGGAATAAAAAAAGACTCCTCCAATGTTTGGTTGAACGTTGCTCATTGAGGTGGCAATGAATAACCACGACCATGCAGAAGTGTGTTGGTCAGCACATCCTGTAAAGTGCTGACCGGAGGTTTAGAGTCGTTGACCATTAAACATGTGAAACCTGAACCGCACCGACACAACACCTTCAGTATGAATACAGCATTACAACAATGTTTAACAACTCAGTCTGGAGGCTACAAACACGTTTTGTGGGAAAGAATACAGAGCTTTGCTGGTTAAGTCTCATTTAACCAGCGGCATCGTTTCTCTTCACAGAGTCAACTTCATTTTTTAATGAGTCAAAGTCTTAAATACCAAATAAACGCAGCTGACGCTGGATCCCATGCATGCATGCTTACATAACTATTATTTATCATCCCAGTTGCATGCTGTTGCTTAGAGCAAGTCCTTTTCAGACAAACACACACACACACACACACACACACACGGATGTGACATAACAACTATCTAAGAAATGGAACATACTCGTCCAGCAGCTCAGACGTGTTTCTGAACAGCTTGACTTCCTCTGCAGGGGCGGAGCTTCTGCTGTCGTCACGGAGAGCAGTGTGTGTGTAGAGCAGTGTGTGTAGAGCAGTGTGTGTAGAGCAGTGTGTGTAGAGCAGTGTGTGTGTAGAGCAGTGTGTGTAGAGCAGTGTGTGTAGAGCAGTGTGTGTGTAGAGCAGTGTGTGTAGAGCAGTGTGTGTAGAGCAGTGTGTGTAGAGCAGTGTGTGTAGAGCAGTGTGTGTAGAGCAGTGTGTGTAGAGCAGTGTGTGTGTGTAGAGCAGTGTGTGTGTAGAGCAGTGTGTGTAGAGCAGTGTGTGTAGAGCAGTGTGTGTAGAGCAGTGTGTGAACATGGTTCCAGCTGGATGAGACCTTTAACCTCTTCTTATGTCTTTTATGTCTCATATATGTCTCATATATTTCTTCTTATGTCTCTTGTATTTCTCTTCTTATGTCTCTTTCATGTCTCTTTTATTTCTCTTCTGTCTTCTGCTGTTCTTTATCTGAACACGTCGGTTCGACACTAATTAAAACAGCATACATTACTGCGACATTAAATAGTTTCTACAGAGCCCCCAAAAAAAAGTGTCAAATTTGGCGTCAAACCTAAATCTTCACGCAGGCCTCTTATTTCAAATCCAGGGAGTTATTGGCTCAGAATCGGGTCACAACGAGCGGCACATCTTCCCCAAACTCGTCCCTGTGCTCGTATAACATTTTCCGCGACATTGACGGCTTTCCACCGTGACCTCTGGCCGACGGCGCCGCCGCCAGATCCCGTTACGCTCGACTTCCACCCGCAGACACACGGACGGGCCGAGGCGCATGCTGTCCCGCCCTCACGAACGATGAGGACAAACGCATGCACGCGGGCGTGGACGGGTGTGTGTGCGCGTGTGTGAGGGCGTACCTGCGTTGTGCTTTGCCAAATACTTGTCTTTGTACTGCTTCTTCTTCTTGCCAAACCAGGTGCAGCTGGCCTGCTGCTCCTGCTTGGTCTTCTCCATGGCTATACACGCCACCCGCCTACCAAAACACACACGAGGAGGGTCAGCTGGAGGATTGTAGATGCTGAGGAACGGTTCCTCTGTGACCTTTCTCTCTCTGTGTGTGTGTGTGTGTGTGTGTGTTTCCCCTCTCACCACTCCTGCAGCTCTGGCGACGGGATGAGGCCCGCCGTGGCGTTCTTGGTGTTCTCCAGCTTGCCCTGCCACCAGTTGTGGTCGTCCTTGGAGATGATCTGGACGATGTCGCCCACCTGGAAGCGAATGCCGGCCTCCTTGCAGGGGATGAGCTCGTCTTTGGAGGGGTCGTATTCAAACTGGGCCCTGACGTAGATCTGTGTGGCGAAACCAGGGAGTGAAGGCGAAGGACAGAAACAACTTGACGGGGACATCAGAGAGGCTGCATGGTGTGTTTTTGCACATGGCGGCAGCTCGAACTCAAGTACTGCGCTCTAGGGGTTGGCGTCGGGCTTCTGGTTGCCAGGTGGGAAACCAGTTTCCAAGGAAAGACTTTCTCCAGTGAGATAAACCCAGACACTGCCGGGCTATTAATGAGCCTCTCAACACACTGGTAATTACAGCACCGGTGTTGTTTATGTGTCCGTTAGTTCAAAAACAAGTCATTATCCGGCTTTATTTTCATTTCTCGCCGCACAGACTCCACTCTGAGTGGAAGGAAGTGCGCTGCTGGAAGTGTTTGGGACAAATGTGTACACGTGTTTTGTATTTTTTTATGTTTGTGGGGAAGAGAGAGAGAGAGAAAGAGAGAGAGAGAGAGGCCATCTCTTACCTTAACAGACATTTTGTCCTTGATTGGAGGTCTGGATACAATCTAGGATGTGAAAGCATCACACACACACACGTCATGCAGCAAAACGGCTGTGCAACGTCTTAACAGCAGTGTGGAGGCCGAGGTGGGTGGAGGGGAGGTGGAGGTGATGGTGGTGAGACAGGACAGCGACGTACAGCATTTTTTTTAATGGATTATGATCCTCATATTGTCTACTTGGACTGGATTCGGGGTGAACTCGGGGAGATGCCGTGTGGAGGACTCTACTGCCCTCTGCTGGCAGGATCTGCTGTGACCGTTTGACGCCACAGGAGAAGAATGACATGATTTTTTTGGGGGGTGATTGATGTTGCATCGCAGTGGGAATGGACGGCGTCTGTGTCAGGAAGGTGCACACAGATCAAGACACAGTGGTGGAGGATTGTGGGTAATGACGCAAAACCTTTAAGTTGGCTTGAAGTCGATTCATATCTGACTGGGGATCAGCGCTCAGGGGGTCTCAAGGATCCCCGTGTCATTATTACCACACATACGAGTGAATGGAGGGAAGCGCTGCACTGCCGGCATGATGACACTCATGTTGAGGTCCTCATCGGTTCAGTTAAATCGGGTCAAAGCAGGGTCACGCTCTCGAGCAGTGTGTCCGTATGTCCACTACCAGAGCACCTCTCTGGTACCAGCTCCCTAAATGTCAGCTTTTGCTGCTTTTCTCTGTGTTGAATCATTACGAATTAAATATATTCAGGTTTTTTAGTAAACTTTTAACATGAAACAGAGTGCAATAAAAAAGGGAGCATGAATATTTACAGTACTGAATAATTACATTTGGATCTATAAAATGAAAAGTAAGATCAGGATAAAGTGCACAGAATGAAGTGGTTATGTAGAAGTGGCGAGTGTAAGTGAAGTGAAAGAACCGAGCTGTTTGAAGACATGGCCTCAGAACGTTATCATCATTTTATAAACCAAACGGTTTAAATAAACCTGATCTGGATCTAGTCTGATTGTTTTACTGGTGTAAACTGGTTCTGTGGCTTTCTTTCTTTCTTTTAATTTTTTTTTTTTTAGCATTTACTGGTATGCACATACGTTCTTTTACCCCTAAAATATTGGACCTGTGAAGACCTCTAGAATAAAATGTTTAACCTCAGCAGTGTGATTTCTGTTCGTCTGTGGAAGTGTGTGTGTGTGTGTGTGTGTGTTAAAGAGCACAGATGAGTAGAGAAGGACCATGAAGATGTGTGCGTCGTTGGTGATGTCTGGATCTCCGGCTTCCTCCTTTAATAACCCTCCGACTGTTTTCCTCTTTCACTTGAAGGGGAGCGTTATGCGCTCCAAATCAATGAAATCTAATTTCCCCAAAAGACCCTCGAAACAAAGCCAGATACATTTAGTCTGCTCTCTCTCTTTCTCTCTCTCTCTCTCTCTCTCTCTGAGCTGCTAACAGCTGCAGCCTATTTTGGTGCAAATTATATATTTTAAATTCAATGCATTTCGGAGTGGGCCCAGAATCCAATAGTTCTTCATTAATAGTTTAAAAAGGAGCTCGCAGTGCGGCCATTTTGCATCGGCACTGACGGTCTGAACCGCTTGGGGATCAGTCAGCGGCCTCTCCAAACAAAACAACCGTCCAGCACATGAGTCATAAATACATTGATGAGCTTTTTTTAAAGCAGAAAGAGGGTTTGGGAGAAAGTGAGACACACACACACACACACACACACACTTCTGTATAAAAGGGGAGGGATGCAAGCGTTGCATACAGAGCGAGTGAGTACAGGTGAGAGAGTGAGCGGCTTGTATTCACCTGTCGACCTTTGGGCTGAATGGTGGACGGCAGGTCCTGTGGAGGGAAACCGCCGATGACAGAGAGACTCGGGTTAAAGCGAGACACGACTGTTCAAAACCAAGACGTGTTGAGAAAACCATGCGTGCACGTTGATCCGCAAAAAAAAAAAAAAAAAAAAAAAAAAAAGAGCTCAGAGTAAAGTCTCATCTGGAGAAGCAGATCTGGCTGTTGAGCGACCAAGCAAGCACAGAGCAAGCCAAGCAGCGCCGCAGTGTCCGTCTGCAGGGAGAGGAACTGCAGAAACCCAAATGGGTTTTTGAAGTGTGTGTGTGTGGGGGGGGGGGTGCAGAGCGAGTCCCTCTGCGTCGGCCTGACAGCAGGGGGGTGTGTGTCTAGCGTCAGCGATGAGCCACAGCACGCAGCGCACTTCATGAGGCACACCAATTTACTAACTGAGATATCGGACTCAGTGGGAGGGTGAGGGGTGGGGGGGGGGGGGTGAACGAGCCGGGATGGACTCCTCGGCACGAACCGATTCGCCCAAAAAAACCCCTCAAAATTAAAGCGGAAACGAACACAATATCCGGTAAACGCGACACATGAGACGCACCGGGAAGGAGAGGGGGGAGGAATGGTTGTGGGTCTGTCGGTGTTTTGTTTTTTGTTTTTTTCTGGGTATCCTTACCAAGATAGAACTGTTAATGCTGGAGTGGCCATTGGCAGGGGACTGCATGGAGGTGTCGGGGGACTCTTTCTGAAATAAGACACACAGGTCAGCAGCGCCACAAACACACACACACACACACACACATATGTATCCACACACATTCATGAACCTGCGTGGCCACACACGCATTCGTTCACACACTCCTGCGCATCTGTAGAGCACAAAAGAGACCCGCTACAGCGCTGACGTAATGAAATGCGACGTCAGCTGCCCTCCGGCCTGCGGGTCCTCACATCGCCACAGGGGGGCGACAGACCGACGCTGAGACGCTGAGATCCCAGCGACCGTGAGGTCGCTTAACTGTCACGGCCCGAAGACTAAATCTGCGCTCACAGAGCAGCCGGCGTGTGTGCCGGAGGACCAAAAGAGCTGAAATTAGAACCGAATGAATGTTTAATGTTTTTATAGAAGGCTTCAGGAGTAATATATCTCATATATATATATAACGATTATTTAGCTTCAATGTGAAATTGGAGAACTGAAATGTGTTTCTGTGTAAAATTAGATATGCTCTCTCGAATGTAAATAATTAAAGCGGAGAATAAATCACGAGTTAAAAGAGCTTCTAAACAAATAAAGCAAACATATAATTAGAAATGCACGTTTATGTATGAATTAATAGTCCACATTTCTTTTGATGTGGAAGAAAATGTCAAGTTTGTTCTTTCTGGAGATCTTTTTGGATCTTTCTCTCCGTCTTTTGCTAAAAATTGCTGCGGTTTGCATGTATGCCTTTCTGAAATAAAAGTTGTGTTGCGGCTGAGCTGTCACTGAGTTTGAGCCTAAATAAAGAAAACCACAATAACCATGTCACTCCGATTTTAGGACCTTGGCACTGGTTTCCAAATGCCTTTTTAAAATAATCAAACTAATTACATACATGGTTTCACAAGGCCCGGTGCCAGATGACATCAGTAAATTCCCTCCTGTCCTGAAATGCCTCTTGGACCCGCTGGTGAAGGCCTCGCAGCCGTTCCACACTCCACCACCGGGGGCAGTAAAGCATAAAACTCATGCTCCATATCTGAATAGTTGGTTTCTTCTGTCTTTTGGTGGTTTATCCGTGCGTTCAGGACCGAATCGTTTTTCGGAAGAGTGGAGCGTGTTGAACAAGGCGGGGTGGACGAAATAACAGCCACGCCTTACAAAACAATTACACGTAAATATAACATACATGTCCTGAAGCTCGCAATGTCGCAAAGTTCCTCGTTGCAGCTTTTATTAAACGAGCCCTGTTTGTAATTGAAGCAGCGGCCGAACATTTTGAGCTTTAGCGGACTTGTATTTACTGCGTAGATGTTCGATTGTACGGTGTTTCCGGTATTTTGTCCACCCCTTGTACTGTAAAATGTACACAAGGCGGGATTGCACAGGGAGGTGTGGCTCATTCCTGGACCAGAGGATGGAGAGGGGGAGGGGGAGGTTGGGTTTGGTTCCGGTATCTTGGTTGTGAAATTGGTGTGCTGTAAATGCAAAACACAGCGGAAAAAAAACACCCAACACACACACACACACACCCCTTACACACACACACACGCGCCATACTTGTGATACACACGCTCAGAAACCAGGCGAGCAGTTAGTAACCAGATCAGGAGCTCACGAGTCAGCAGAAAAGAGGAGCAGCGAGAGGAAGAGGAGGAGACGTTACCTCGCACGAGGAGCCCTGCGTCCGGTAACTTGGCACTATTTTGAAGGTGATGCTGCCTCGCATCTCCCTCTGTGGACACACACACACACACACACACACACACACACACAAACGGTTTATTCTGATCTTGTGTCGAGCGTGTGACATTTTGCAGAAGAGATACACTGAAGCGTGAACTCGCACGCTTCGTCATGAGCTCGTGCACGCGCACGTGCACACTCACCAGCATCTTCTGCAGCTGCTCAACCGTCTGGTTGGCCACGCTGATGCTGTTGATCTCCCGGATCTCGTCTCCTATATGCAGCGTTCCTGAAAAGACGAAAAGCGGAATGAAAAAGCTTTTTCTCCTGATTATTAAACAGCCTCGCTATATTTCATTAGCCTTTGTCGCTTTTTTTTCCTCCCCCTCCCCTTTCTCTCCCGTCGCAATTGTAAGTGAAGGAGAAAGAATCCTTTTTTGTGATAGAAGTGGCTTTCTAATTACCACACCATGAATCAACTGGGGATTAATTAGCAGCACGCTAGCGTCACAACACAACACACAACAGAAGAGCAAGTGTTGCGTTCAACCGCAAGAGCAGAGACGAGCCAGCTATTGAAATGTCTGGCGAAATGGATGCATGCGCGCGCTTAGGCACGCTGGGTTTTGTCTCCCGTTTAAGGGAAGATGAAGGTTTCCTTTCTGGAAAAGTCGCGCTGTTTGTTCAGGAGACGAGCGGAAGAAAAAGCTGGAAAATAACAAGATGTCTTCCGCAGACTGAACCCTATTTTATTTCAAGTAAGCGACGCGGCACATGGCGCCGTTTCACATGAGAAGTGAGTCAGCGGACATGAAACAGTCAAACTGTTACTGCTGGTTGATTAACGGTGAGTTTTACCTTCACAAGACAAGCTCTCTGTCCACTTTACACGACTGGCTGGCTGTTTAACACTACAGGAATACTAACAGCCAAGTTAATTTCCCTACATATACATACATATATAGGGAAAATGAATCATACAGCCTGCAGGAAGCTATTCATAAAGACTGTGGCGTGTGCATGGATGTCCGTCATGAGAGCGGTACCTTGTCTGTGGATCATCCCCCCGTGCATTATCCTGGCGACGATGCAGTGGTTTGACTCGTTCATCTTCAGCGTGATTCCCTGCACAAAGACACACACGTGGATCCAGAGGACGATCCAGCGACGACAAACAACAAAATAAAAGCTCCAGCCGGAGCGAAAGTAGTCCACGTGAAAAACCGCGGACCAAAGTCGCACTCGACACTGGAAAATTCAACTTTATTTTTCGGAAACATTTGATTTTCTAGCAGGGCGTCGAGATGAATACATGTGGATGGACGTAGTAAACGACATCTATGCTAAGGATCAGCTGCTCCCTCCGCCTTCAGAGACGTTTATTCAACTCTGGGACAAGACTCTGTGGAAGAATGAATGACTGACCCTGTAACGCTGCTCCAGTTTAAGAAAGCTCTCCGACCTTCATCCCTCTCTCTCTCTCGTCCCTTTGTCTGATGTATTCCTCTGTTTACCTCAGTGGCTCTCAAACTGTGGGGCGCGACCCTCTAGTGGGCCGCGGAGATATTACAGGTAGGGTGCGGGGGGTAGATGCAGATTCCCCCCCCCAAAAAAAAAGTAATTAAGGATCCTTGGTAATCTTTTTTGCCAAATACGAGTTATCTTTTGCACATATATACCTTTATTTGCATTGTTTGAACACAGTGATTGCACATGTTATTAGTTTTTGTCAGATGCAGCACTCTGCTTTACTTGAAAGGGATTTCAATTTTCTTTAATCTATTAATTAAAAAAACACGGACGGAGGCGTCTCAAAGAGTTGGACTACTTTGCTCCCGTGTTGTTCTGTGTACACTCCCTCAAAATGGACCATGTTACTTAATTTAAATACCTGGATGGTACATTTTGAATACTACACTTGTGCTGATGTATACTTTGTAAATAAAGCTACCGTCCAAAAACAAAACAAAAAGATAAATAAAATAAAAAAAACAAAGCTGCGTACCATCGGCTCGTCCGTGTTCTTCTGGAACTGGACCAGGCGGACCCTGGTGACGTTCTCCATGTCCATGTCCCCGTTGTTGCTCTCCGGGGAGTCTCCGTTCAGGTAGGGCGAGGTGGGCGGAGGGGTCACCCTCATGGCCTCGTCGCTGTAAACCTCGTGGGCCACCACGTCGTGGGCCTGCAGCAAAGCCTGCGAGAGAGAGAGAGAGAGAGAGAGAGAGAGAGAGAGGAATCGGACTTTAATGAAGACTCGAACGCAGGAGGAATGTGACTCGTACGGAGTCAGGAGGTCCAAGGTTTGTGGAGGCCGACGTCTCCAGGGTTGACAGAATAAAGCCGGAGGGAGAAAAAGGTGGAAAGCGTTTTATTTTCTGAATCGTGGTGGAAAAGTTGGATGGTCGTTCTGTAAGAAGCTGTTTAGGGCGGCATAATTAATCTAATGTTAATCCCCGAACTTAATCGACGACATTATTGACAATTAAAATGTGCCAAAAAAATCAAATCCGGCGTCTGCACTCGCAGCCGGCCACCAGGAGGCGATGGAGGGGACTTGGCTTCACTTTTGGGGGGCGATGTCGTGCCGCTGTGCTGGAAAACGAAAACGCATTGAGTTCAGCTGAAGGAGAACCTTATCTCACGTCTTATTTTATGCAAATATTTGTACGTTAAAAGGAATGAAGCACAACGAGAGAGAGCGGTAAATGTCAGAATGTCAAAATCAAATAATAATGAAGTATTCATGTTTTCTTAATGCACATAACTTGCTAGAAAATGATAAAATGGGTTTGGAGTGCACGGAGAAATAAATACTCACCTGAAAGAAAACAAAGAAAAATGATGACACAGAAACAAAGTTACTTAGAAAAATGATCCTGGCATTGATTAAATAACTTAATCAAATGATTTAAAGACATTTACCGGCTGGTACGTGTTTAATCAAATCATTTATCATTCAGGAAATATTCCATCTTTGCTGCGTTCCCGATACACACACACACACACACACACACACACACACACACACACACACACACACACACACACACTCTGCTGGCAGCGGCGTGTGATAACAGACGTCTCTATTCCCGGCGCAAAGTTTGAGATATATTTCGACGCAAAGTGCCGACGACTCGCTTTGTGCCGCCTCATTTGAACCGACCTCCCACCGACTCACAAACTATTGTCTCACTGGTGGGTAACACCAAGGTACACACACGTGCAGCGGGGGGGGAGGGATTCACGCCTTTTGGTGTGTGTGCCTCCTCTCTGCCTGTGTGTGTCGTGAAGCTGCAGAAGCCGGCGGTTCCTCAGCGCCGCACTCGTCTGACAGCCGCAGAAGGCCCTGAGTGGCACTTTAACAAACCGGTCTGAACTTCAGAAGACAGCAATCAAACATCAACAAAAGGGGAAACCTGTCACTGTCTTGCGTCACACGCACACACACGCACACACACGCACACACACACACACACACGAGGAAGGAGAGCGGATCAGAGAGGCAGAGACATGAAGGCAGTGGCAGCGCCTCTAACTTCCATGTCAAACTACATCACACGCAGAAGAAACTTCCCGTTCCAAGACACAGAGGAAGTTCAGGTTGTGCGTGTGTGTGTGTGTGTGTGTGTGTGTGTGACTTTGCCTTAATGAGGACGGGGTTAAGGGGTTAACTCGTCGGCCCCATGCTGCGCGAGCGTGTGCATGAGTGAGTGTGAGAAAGAAAAAAAAAAGCACCAAGGAGAAGGAGTGGGACGGAGCTTCACCACAGAGTTACACGAGGAAAGACTTTGAAAAGTTATCGGTTGAATTCTCCGGGAAAGAAACGACTCAAAAGTCATCGCGGGTGTCGGCGTCACCGTGTGTGACGAGCTCGGCCGCACCTGGACCCCTTCAGGACCTCCGTTTGCTCCGTTAGAGGGGAGGAAAGAGGTAGAGCATACTGCAGCGACGTTAAGTTTTTTTTTTTTTTTTTTTTTTTCAAACGAGCCGAAAGCTAACGCTTTCCCACAATGCCGAGCTGTCCTCACAGGGCTCGTCTGCACTTTTTCGCTCTCACTTGAACCCGTTGGAATGTGGATCTCTCTTCCTCCCTCCCTCCTTCCCTCCTTCCCTCCCTCCATCCCTCCATCTCTCCGTCGGTCGGTCGGTTCACGCTCTCGTAGCGCTCGGAGGGAGCCGGGGCCTCTGACCCGACACGGCACATCGCATCAGACTACGCCTTACTGACCTCCACCCACACCTCCCCTCCTCCCATTCATCTTCTTCATTGATCTTTCTTTTTTTTTTTTTCCTCACTCCTTATTTTTTTTTTTTTACGTTTCATGTCTCCCCTGTTGGTCCGTCTGTCTGATATCGAGCAGACCGCTGATCACAGGCGGAAATCAGACGCTTTCGCGTGATTGGATTAGCGGGGCGGATGCTGACAGCCCGACAGCGACTCTCTCCCTTGACTGGATTAACCCTTTCCTGCTCAGGCCGGGACCGCCTAACCACGCATCCATCCCAGCAGAATTACTGTGAAAGTGTGTCTTCAGTGCGTGCACATTGAACAGATAGACATAAACACCTAAAAAAACAAAACAGCGACCTTGAACGTCTGTTTGTCGCATTCATATTTCATCCGCGCTAAGCTGCAACCACTTCACAGCTGCAACCGACACCGAGACGTAGAAAAGTGACTCACACTCGGGTCTGTCTCCGCTCAGCGCTGTCTCAGCCGGCGAGGGAAGCGGCGTAAAAAAAAAAAATAGAGCGCGGCCTGCAGACGAGGTGCAGGGAGGCGGTTTGTTCAGGGGACCCCGCTGACCCCGCGGCTTTTTTCCACTCACCATGAAATGTGGCTGGGTCAGTATCCGTCTGAGCTCTTTTGCTTCGTGGTTCTCTGGGTAGCAGGAGATCTCCTCCAGGACCTGGAGATGCAGAGAGAGAGAGAGAGAGAGAGAGCGAGAGAGGGGACGACAACAAAAAGCATCACATCAGTTTGTTTCCAAGATGCAGAAGTTCTTCTTCTACCCTGCTGTACCTGCTGCACCTCAGACGGACGTATGGAGAGCGACCCAACAACCTCACAGCACCCCCCCCTTCTCCTCTCTCCCCACCTCAAAAACGGGTCTTGACGCCGCCTCCACAGCCAATGTGACTCCACCTCTGGACACCACTCGGGGGAGTCCAGGCTCGGCCCCGCCTCCTGCCCTTTTGACGCGACTTGACAGTCGGCTCCAGTTATGTTGCGCCTGACTGGTGAATGTGGCATTGTAGAGGTGAGGCCTCTGAGAGAGTGTGTGTGTGTGTGTGTGTGCGTGTTGTGGGTTTGCACTCTCTTGCTTTACTATGCCCGTGAGTAAGAGAGGTGTGTAGTTTACTCAACACTACAAATATTAATCATCCCTTAATTATAACACTCGTGCATAATTGTGGCGCTGAAGGGGCCGAACTCACCGGGATCAAAGCCACTTTGCTACAATCTGGAGCTTACGCTGAATGCTGAAAGGATGAAATGGGTTTTGTTCTCCTATCCACACGCACACACACACACACGCACACACACACGCACACACACACACACACACACACACACACGCACACTTCACGGTACTGTCTTAATCTCAAGAACAGCTGTGAGTTTGATCAGCGTGTGGAGACATAAAGGATCTGACACGGACACTAAAGATTTTAAAAAATGATGGTTTTGATTCTGTTTTGATGTCAGATGAGAGAAGTCGACCACCAGGTCGGAGCTTTCTTTACTCCCACGCTGCTCGGCCCACGATAAAACATCGACGCGGTCGATTATCGTGAAGATATTTATCAAAAGGGACAACTACGTTTCCTCTTTGTTTTTTGTATTTTTGTATATTTATCTCTCGCCTCGATACGTCACTCGTCAGATCTCAGGTCTGTTCCCACCCTTCAGGTAAACACTGGCGTGAATTACAGAGGATTTGAAATACATGTATCCTCCGCTGGCTCTGAATCTCGATGAGATTCCCTGCAAAATGGAACGGATGAATTTGACGGCAGGAAAAGAAAAAGTTAAAACTATTCAAACAGGAGTGGAGTCGGTGAAAGTAGCGCCATCGTTTGCTCCAACAGATGCGACAATGAGGGTCACGTATATTCATTCTGCTGTAATTTGTGCTTAATTGATTCTGTCGGTTTCCTCTGAGAGGTGATAACATGACGGGGAGCGACTGCATCTCCAGGGCGAGAGACAGGTTCGTGGGCTGTTGTGTTTGTTGTTAGTCTTGCTGACTCTCTTTGTGAATAAATCCTCTTTGAGCACCGCCGGGAAGCTGCTCCGCACGTGTCCGAAAACGCCTCCGGGCTCCTGCTCTACTCGTTAGTATCGTGGGCGCGGCGGCGGCGGCGTGTCGAGGGCTTACATATTCCAGTTGTTTCAAAGCGCCACTTGCTTCATCTTGGGAGGAACTCTTGAGTGGAGGAAGACACACAGGAATAAGGTTACACAAGCTGCAGATGCAGCTCAACACGGGATGATAGCGGTCCAGGGGCGGAGGGGGAAAAGGGAGGCTCCGCCCCTTAATCAAAGTCAGTCGGAGAAATTGTGTGATTAGTATCTCCGGCCAAAGCAGTTAACTTCACTCCCAAGAAAGATGAGCTCTCACGCTAACAGAACGTGTTTCAGGAGGCAGAGAGGAGCGTTAGTGCAGGAAGAAGAAGGCGTTGAGTTTTTTTAAAAGGTACCTTCATCGCTGCCGCGCCACAAACCCACGAGAGTCCACCGAGAGCTGCAGCGTGATTGGTTCAAAGCATTTCAGTGTCAGTCAGAGGGAAGCAGTAGAGACAGAAGTAAAGCAGAGGAAGAGGAGGACGAGGAGGAATGATGAGTTAATCTGAGGTGAAACTGTATTGAAGCCGTCCTGGACGAGTGGCTCTCAAGCTGGACTCAGAAGCAGGAAGTCAGGATTTCACCTGCGTGTGTGTTACGATAAAACGCAACTTAGGATTGCCAGGCAACTTGTTCCATTGGCATGATCCAATGAATGCACACTGCCGCCACTTTAAATCATATGTTTCTTAGCAATAAGTCAGAAGAGACTAATCTTAGTGTGACATCTTTGTTGGCTGATTATATTTCTAGAATTGGAGCATTAAAAAAAGGATTTGTTCACAATGTCTTAGAACAATGATCAGTTTTTACTGCGGGAATCATTCCTCCTGCCAAAATGCAAAAGAAAAAAAAACACATTTATGGGAAATCCACATGAGATTTCCAACAAAATTCCCTTTTTGTGTTTCCATGCTGACCTGCAGTGGTACGAACAAGAGGAGGGGGGAGTTGTCGGGTTGTGTTAAAATGACTGTGACTCCAAGACAAGCACCTGATTTGTAACTCTGGTGGCTGAAGTCTTGCATTAACTTGAGATAAGCTCTGCTCTTCATCCCGGATGAAGAAGCAGAATGAGGAACAGAAAGACTGTTTCAATGTTCATATAAAACTCCTTACTGTGCAGTGCTGAGAAAACCTTTTGCTGTTGTATTTCCTTTGGCCAGTAAAGCATGAATTGGACGAGCTACAGAAGGAAGTAGAGGTTTCCTGCAGAGGTCGATACCTCGTCTGCTGGGGATTCCCGAGAGGTGAAGGAAACGACCCGAGCTCTCCTGAATCCTGGAGAGCAGATATTATTGAATTTCCTACGTCTGAAAAAAAAAACAACAACAAAAAAAAGCTGGAAAAAAAACTATTTTATTCCAGCGTTTGAACAACGTGCATCTCTCCAAGCGCGTGCTCTGAAATGCTTGAGGAACACAGCGAGTCGAGTTCAGCCGTGTTTGCGACGCTGAAGTGTGTGTCGGACTCTTTGTAGAGGCAACCGGAGTGAACCCAATAAAAAGACACACGAGATTAAACAATAAATAAAAACCCCACAAGGGAAAAAAAAGAAAAAAGTGTTGAATCCGCGGCGGCTCCGTCTGCAGCTCTTGATCCATTACGACTGATTTAAAGTAGGAAAATGTGAACCAAAAAGCAGACGCCGGGGCCCTTTTTTTTTTTTTTTTTCCGGACACAGTGCAGCAGAGCTGCGTTAATTAGCCGGGTCTCTTTGACATGAACCAAAGCCACATAAGAGAGAGCAGCTCCACTCCCGTAAACGTCTCTCTGCGTCTTAACAGCGCTGGGATTTCAGACGCCAGCCCTCGCCCACTCGCCCACTCCCTCGCTGGCTTTTTTTTCATTTTAATTGCTCCCCTCAACAAAAAGCACACAACGTAAACACGGCGGCGTTTGGTCGATCACACACACACACACACACACACACACACAGCTTTCTCCCCCTCATACACACTTCTTTCACACTCCTTGTTAAAAGCGGCAGTTCTGCATCCTGCTGCAGTGCTGGAGAGTCACACTGAGAGGTTTTAACACGTCAACCCAAACTCACAGTGTGAATTCATCAGAGCCGGGGGTCAGACCCGCGGGACCACAATGCAACTCTCTGTAAAGAAAGCAAAAGCACGCTAATAGCCGACAAACACGCTTGATGCGAGCGGGCGTGGATGTGTGTGTGTGTGTGTGTGTTGCATCCAGCAGCATCTCTAATGAGCGAGGTCAAACACAGAAGCCGGGGATATTTATTCAAACCGGCTCTGTGTTAAAAGGCCGGCGGGCGGCGGCGGCGGCGGCTCTCACAAAGAGCCACAGAGTCACAGGGAGTCGGCTCGCGGACAAATAAACCTCGAGGAGGTCACCGACGTTTCAGAGGAAGCTCACGGACGACTCCATCGCTCAGCGAGAATAATTCAATAATTCAATATTGCGCTTGTTTTTTTAGGAGCTGCAAACGAACGACAGGTTTTTTTCGTGTCGTATAAAAATAAAAATCCTTTGACGCTCCCGGGTCATATTGTGCAACTATTTAACAACACACGCAGAACACTTCCTTCTTTCAACCTGTGTGTGTGTGTGTGTGTGTCGATCGCGCGTCATATTTAAGCCCGCCCACGTTTTAGACGTCCAATCGAAAAAAGGCAAAGGATTTAAATCATGGCGGTGCGACATGGAGGTGAAGAGCTACCACGAAGACGCAACTATTCTTACACGTCAGGATGGAAATATTGTCCTTCTTACTCCACTGCATTCATCAGAGTGCTTTATTCATTTGTATTTATATGGACACACACACAAAAAAAAGCTAAAGATGCTCCAGTTACTTTAACGGTAGAACAATCAGAGGGTCAGTTGTGCGCTTCGTTTGCTGCACGAGAAATGTGTGTTTTCGTAGCAACGGGCCTTCAGAACAATGTCCGTTTGTTACCCGGTGGGCGTTTGGACTAATGACGGGTCGCCAGAACAATGGCGTGGAAACCACGGAGGCTTTGAGACGGCGAGAACTGAGACGGGTCAGTTGGAGCTGCCTGTGTGTGTCCCTCCTCCTCCTCCTCCTCCTCTCCTCTTTTCAACGCTTCTTCAGCTCGTAAAGCTCGTCATGAGGGGAGACGACGTGAGGCGAGTCCACACATCAGTGAGTCGTCGTCTCCTTCTGTGCAGCACGCGTCCACTGCCATCCAGAGTCGCCGCCACAGTGGATCAAAGCTGTCTGATGTGCGGCGATGAGACCGCGACACCGTCCGCCCCCGAGAGGGGAAGCCGACGCCGACGTGCGAGTCCGAACCTCCGCTGTACCGTGGCGCCTCAGCGAGTCAAAAAGCAACTAAAAAAAACCCCCTCTCTCTTTAAGATCAATATTTCAGAAGCTAAACTACTTTTCACCAGCGACTCCCATCAACTTTAAAATTGTAAAATGAGTTATGACGCCGCTCCCGTGGACCGCAGCGTCGTAAAACTCGTCTCGCGCGGCAGAAACGACCCTTTTTTTTTTTTTTTTTTTTACACCTCCGCGTCCCATGAACGAGGGGTTTTCTCGCGGCGGCTCGGCCTCGCATCGATCCAATATTAATTTCAGCGAAGAGCGAGAGCGAGCGTCCGCTGTCCCGCTGCGAGGGAGCGCTCCAGACGTGACGTACGACACATTGAACTCACACATCAGGCCGCGGACTTCCTCGGCACTCGACTTTCGATTGTCCCAATCGTTTTTCAAGACGCATTTAGAGGAAGATGACCTCTAAAGAACGACACTCAAGTTGACCGACGTCGCACCGAGAGCAGCTTCTCGGCGTGAGCAGAGCCGGCGAGGCGTTAGTGAAGAGATTTAGTGGGCGAGAAGCCGGAGGGATTAATGCATCAAGAGGGTGAGCTTAAGAGGAAAAGAGAGGCAGGCGAGTCCACGGCGTATTAAAAGTCATCATCGGACGACGAAGAGGGGAAAACTGGAAGTGCACATGCGCTGGTGGTGTTGAATACGGGAACGTGTGTGTGTGTGTGTGTGTGTGTTTACCTCTTTGGCTCTCTGCACGGCATCACTGGGGGGGTTTCTGATCTGCGGGGACGACTTGGTGTTGATCTTATCGTAGAGCTGAAACAGAAGAAGAGGAGATGGCCTCGTTAACGGCCGACGCGTCGAGAGGAAGTTGATCCAGCGACGTTTTCTCGTCAATATTGACTCATCTTGTAAAGCTAAGGATGAGCTACAGGACAGTGTACTGTGAAGAAAGACTGTCAGTACGATACTTTGAGAGATAAACGCGTCATTCAGACAAACCGCACGCTTTCCCTTTAACTAAATAAAGCAAAGATTAGATTTCAGATTAACAAACTGTCGTATAAAACCAGGAACAATCTGATCCGAGAACATCAGAGAGCTTTATTCTATTTATTAACCCAGATGTCAAAATGATGTGATGTAATGTCATCAAAAACAACAGTGAAGCAACACAGAGATGAAGCTTTTTATTTTTCTTTTGACAAAGTTTTTTAGCTGGATGAAAAAGTAGATTAAATATGTCGCAATCTGGTCAGAATAGAGACTCAAAGTGAATAATATAGCAACACTGTGAGGAGGTTATCTTTAGACATTTTCAAAGATAATCATATTTCGGAGAGGCCTTTCCCCCCCAAAAAACTAAATCTACAAAGTTACTCATTTTCTTCACTAAAAAAACGTGGTGGAAATGTGATTATAAAAACACATTTTGCAGCGCAAACAATCGGTTCTTCAACAGTTTGCTTTCCTCCTCCAGAAGTTCTCTCAATCAGCTGCTCATCTTCTCTCCATTTGCATGAAAAGCGGTTCAGAGGAGCTTGTTTACTGCAAACTGTGTCACGAGGCCGCGGCCGCATCTCTCTCTGGGTGTGTGTGTGTGTGTGTGTGTGTGTGTGTGGGGGGGGGGCAATATTCTGGTTAAAAGTTTGGCATTTTTCAAGTGAAATTGGTTAAAAACAAAGCATTTCTCCTTATTCATCCTCAGCTTGTTCTCTTTATTGGGTTTAGTTTGACTTCAGAGACTCAACACCACTTTTACTTTTCAGTTTCGCTCTTTTTTTTAAAATAAATTTATCCTGGAAACATCCGACGGTTAACAAGAAGCAACTGTTTCCTCGTCTCTCTGAGTGAAGGCCGACAGACACAAGAGCTCCGTTTATAAAACTCCCAGCTGACTAATAAACCGCGCCGACTCGACCGGCGTGAGGAGGCTTCGTCAGAGACGAGCAGCGTGGGTGCATTTAAGAGATTTGCTTTTCTAATGTTTGCAGACAAAACGGTCCCGAAACGACACCAGCAGCTGCACGCTGCCATCAGAAAGCAGAGGGGCGGCCGTCACCCCCGCATTCACACGCTCACCCGTGTGACGTTGGACGAGTCGTCTGGCGTTTCGTCCGTTTAACCTGCTGCGCACAACGCCGCCGCGACGGAGGGAAGCACCCGGAGGCAGACACAGAGAGCCACAGACAAACAGATCCTTTTGTACCGGGCAGTTCAGTGCAGCGCTCCTCTGTCGTCCCTCCCTCACGACGACAACAACAACAACAGCAACAGCTGCAGCAACTGGACATGCGACGAACAAAACAGCAAGAATACAACAAGAATACTTCATAATGTGCATTGTGTGCATCCAAGTTAACAGTACGGATTCAACGCCTCAGCTCAATCCTGGTTATAGCTCAAAGGGCGAGATAAATCGCATTTAAAAGATAAAAAAAATGGCGCACACTTTCCAAAAGCGTGTGCGAGGGTTGCACGCACCAAAAAAAAAAAAGGCAGGAAGTCGGCGTGTGGAGAATGAAACAAAAAGAAAGGTGTTCATGTGTCACATTTTCTCGCCTCTTCACATCTGGCTAATCGCTGCATTACGAGATGTTGAATCTGTCTGCACGTTGAAGTGGATGTTTCAGACGCCGTTAAGACGATACGACGCGTACTTAGGACGTTAGTGTTTGTGACATCGTGATGCTTCATTTTTTTTCACACAAATCGAACAAAAAAGAGACGAACGATTACAATCTTCCTCCCAAACACGCTCGCTGAAGAAGTCCATGCGATGCTGCAGAAAGATTTGGGATGAGCCAAGTAAGTGAGCCTTTTATGACTTTTAAAATGCACACACACTGTGTGTACTGTTTGCATTGAACAGGCTTTCTAACGCACAAATCAATCAATAAGACGAATGAGGAATACGCGACAAGATGGACAAAAAGGGATGCAATATTTGCTGGAATAAACTCCCTCATTAAAATATAATTTAGCTTCTGTCTGCTCGATCCTTCGACGGACATGGATGATAAGTGTCAAAGAGCTAAATCTGGATTGTTGATGTTGTTTTTTAAGGAAAGGTTTTGAACGGCGTGGTTTCCGTCGCAGTGGGAAACAACTCCTGGAAACCGGCGAGCGAACGCAGCGGCGGTAAAAACACATCTGCTTTATTCCCGCAAAGTCATCCATTTGTGCGACTCTCTATCGGTCGATCCAGACGGACTCACAATCCAGCGCACAAAGAGGGCGGGCCCGGATGCTGGAAAGAGGGTCGTTGGTTCAGACGCGAATAAAAATGAGTGTGTGTGTGTTTCTGTCAGGAGGGAGGGTGTTGCGTCTCAATCGGACTCCAAAACACCCCCTAAAAAAAAGGACAAAAAACGGGGTCCTTATGGGAATGACGAGTCGCACGTCTTCATGAACAAACTCACGAGGGCTGAAGCAGACCCGCACGCCACCGAGTGTCCATATTTACTGCACGCCTGTCGCGTCGAGGCGAGAGGCGAGAGCTCGATGAGACACAACGACATCCCTGTTAACTCCAACTGTTGTGTTGCACAATCAGAAATCTTGAATTACGTTTGCGAGTTGACTTCTTGACCCAAATGCACCGAGAATCTGCTGCTCACACACTGTCAAAAATAACACATTTAGATAATTAGAGGTTGGAAAAGTGTATCGTGGGCAGATTAAAACGTTTCAAAAACATGCCCGAGGGGCACGGGTGCGAATGCGTCACACCTTCGTGGCTTCGCCGTCACGCGTCGACGATGGGGCTCGTGCTTTGAAAACAATGTCACGTTCCTATTAGTGACACGTACATTCACACGTCTCCTTCAGGGCCTCCATCGGAAGAATCCTGAAGAGCTTCGGAAACTACACACGAGGGATGAAAAAAACCAACTAAAGAAATGCACTGGAGTAAAGCGCCTCATTGTACATGTCAAACGCCAAAAAACACACACGCGGGGATATCAGGCAGCGGACTTTAAATTAGCTCCAGGCGTCTCTCGACAAAAACACTCTTCCTGCAAACGCATCAGAAAGAAAAACAACACTCACCCAGGAGACGCTGAAGCGGTTTCTTGTCAGAAAGACTCTGCCGACAAACTAGTTATCTGAACCTCGTCTGCCGCGCGGCTACAGGGTTTGTGTTTGGGCGGCGTGGAGGAGAGTGATGGAGGCTGTGCCTGTTGTGGATGGAGCGAGAACAGGCCCGACAATAGAAGCCATTGTTCCTTCACTGCACTCTTCTGTCCTTCCTCCTCCTCCTCCTCCTCCTCCTCCTCCTCGCCCATTGGGGTAGGGGTGTGAAACTGAGGCTGAAAAGGAGACATCTGC